>NW_011899334.1:2854-5757 GCF_000151845.1 Pteropus vampyrus | reverse complement strand
TCCGTACTGCTGGAAGGAACTCCTTCAAGGTCCTGGCGACAAATGCTGCCCAAGTCCAGGGTCAGCCCGTGACCAGACCGAGCTGAGGATCCTTCATCCGCGAAGTTGCCGAGGGGTTGGGGACTCCCGCGGATCGAACGGTTCGAAACTCTTCACGGATGAGAAGACTCACGAGCAGGTGGAAGGAGAAGAGATGGCCCGTGCAGGAGCTGAGGGACCGGAGGGGAAGGTTTGCACGAGGAGAACCAGCCTCTCTGGTCAGAGTCATTCATTCATCGCTCACTGGTCCATTTTCTCTTTCTCTTCCCAAATCTGTCTCACGGTAAAGCACGTGGGCTCTGGAATCAGGTCGTTACCCCAACATTCCCTCCCCGCCTCCGTTTACCCTTAGTATTTGACCCTCTCATCTCACCTTACTTATCCGTGACCTGGGTAAGGATGCTACGTACCCCCCAGTGTTGTCAAGGGGGTTGATCGACAGGAGTGTATAACGTGTGTACCACGATGTCTGGCACATGACGGTTCCTGTTAAATGAAGGTGCATCGCCCTGCGGTACAGGGCCGAGGTCTGGAATCACATAGCTGTGAAAAAACAGTGTCTTTAATCGGCTCCCAGACACCCCTCTCTTCATGCGCTACCGTGCTGGCTGCCCTTCGCCGCTTCCTCATCCCACCGGCTCGTCTCCCTCGGAGTGCCCCGGTCTCCATCCCATTCATCCCATTGGTTCTGTGACATACATTGTATGTAGAGATAGATGGCTAGACAGAGATTTATTTAAACAAATTGGCTCACGCAATCGTGGAGGCTGGGAAGTTCAACATTTTAAAGCAGGCGGGCGGGCTAAAACTTTATGCAAGAGATGATATCGGGGTCTTGAGTCTGAAATCTGCAGGCCTGACAGTCAGGCGGGATTTCTGTGTTGCAATCCGGAGAATTTCTTCTTCGGCAAACCACGGTCTTTGCTCTTAAGGCCCTCAACTGATTGGACGAGGCCCACCCACATTATGGAGGACGATCCGCTTCATTCAAAGTGTGTCGAGTTCAATGTTAATCACAACTATAACATACTTCACAGCAACATCTAGATTGGTGCTTGACCGAAGGAGTGGGTACCCAGGCCTAGCCGAGGTGACACATAAAATTAACCATCATGGCCACTTCCTAAGGTTTCTTCTCCGTCCCTGGCTTCCCCAGACTGTGATACTTCTATCGGTTGTGATGCTTTCAAATGAAAAGTCACAAAACAGTCCATTGGAACAGGTTTAAGCTATAAAGGGAACTCATCGGTTCTTGGAACTGAGAAACCCACAGGCAAGCGGGCTTTCCTCGAGATTTAAGATGGTTGACACACTTTCTCATTCGCATCCTAGAGGAGAGAGCAGAGCGCCCCTTCCAGAAAGAGAGCGCCAAGCTTCCCTCTGATGGGCTCTGTCGCGATATCCTCGCGCGGCCGAGGGAATAGCTTGCGCTGATTGGCTTAGGCCTCCCCATGCCCTAACCAACCCCAGGGAAGGGGATGGGGTTGCCCTGACTGGCTTCTAGTTGGGGGTCTCCCTGGAGCAGGGGGCGGGATCAACCCCTGCAAAATGCGTGGCTGCTCCACAAGGGCGGACGGGGCGGGGGACTGGGTGCTCAGAGTCACCTTAGCACTTCACGCCACCTCTGACGCAGTGCTGCGGTGTGGCCCGAACCAGGGGCGCCTGCGACACTGCAGCCTGAGGGAATGGTGGTGCCCCCTGGCCTGAGTGGTCTTGGCCTATGGGGTCACAGTCCTGGTCCCAAGAGAGGATAGCTGCCTGGAAGGAGGGGTGCTACCCCCGTGGCTGTCAGGGCAGTTGGTCAGCATGGAGGGCGGGCTGGTGGCCGGTCGACTGGCAGATGTGTCATCATGCCAGACCTCCTCGGTCCTGATCTGTTCGCCTCTGCACCACCGAGGGAGTGACCACCAGGGCCGGACGCATGGCAGCCAGCTTTACAGCTGTCAGGACAGGGGCAGACTGCGGGAGGAGGGCGGGTCACGCTGTTCCGGTTGGGATGGCTTGTGGGGGACAGAACGCAGGAGGAAGGTGGCTGGAAGACACGCTGAGGCAGCCCAGGTGAGGGGTTTGTCTCTGAGATTCTGATCTGCAATTTGTTCTTATTATTTTAAAAAAAACCGCACGACTGAAGTTAAGACTTATAGCTTAACAAGCTATGAAAAGCCTCTTTCACCCACATATGCCACCTCGCTCTCCACCATGCTGCCATTGCAGTCACTGGCACCGGTCCCCTCCGCTGGCCCGTCACTCAGAATGCCAGCGGAGGGGACCGCCACACCCTCGCCGAGAAGTATACCGATGCTCCACGCACTGTGTTCTCGTCCCACTCCGTGTTGGTCAGCCCAGCCCGGCCGGACACACTCATGTCCCACCAGTCACTGCTCCGCATCGATCTCACACTTGAGGGGACGAGGGTAAATCTTGTGCCGGAGGAACCGGCACACCACACTGGACCTGAGACCATGGGAGAAAAAAATCCACAGCTTTCCTATTGCCTGAATGTCATTCTGCGCTAGGGACAGAGGCATTCAGGAGCAAAATATTATTGAAATTAAACAAGGGTGCTGCTCCATAAACAGGCCGTAATTCTAAGTTGTGCAGAAAAGAACATTATTCTCTCAAATATTCACACAATCCTTTGCGATGTACAAAGCCTTTGCTTCTCTGGGTCATTTAATCCTCGTAACAGCCTATTCAACAAAAGCGTTAGAAACCTTTTTACAGAACAGAAACGGAGGCGAAGAAAAGTCAAACGACTTGCTTAAAATTAGAGCTACTAAGCGACGCCCGTTTAAATCCAGATCTTCTGACTCCAAACCCCATCTTCATTCTACCCCCCTTTTTTAGTGTTTACAAGGGACACT
>NW_011899334.1:0-901 GCF_000151845.1 Pteropus vampyrus | reverse complement strand
AACGCAGGTGAGTGGGATTCGTGCATGGGGGGCGCAGTGGTCCAGGGTGGTTCGTGAGGACAGTGGCCGGGGCGGAAGTGACCCTGGCAGAGGTTTTGATAAGGAATGGAACGAGGCTGCTGACGGGCCATTAGGTCACTCCCGTTCTGGGGCCCTGGACCAGGATGGTGGCGGAGGAGGAGGTAGCAGATGCGACATTTCCAAGGAGCTGGTGAGGCTCGGAAACTGACCTGATCTAGGGTAGGGATGAGAAGGAGGCTGGGGGGAGATGACTCCGAGGCCGCAGATGTGGGGCGTTTACACGAAAGGGCCGGATGAGTGAATCCGGCTGAGCTAACATAAGCCCTTCGCCCTCCTCCCCAGCCCCCGGGTGACGCAAGGATGGCGGGAGGCGGGGCAGAAACACGCCAGTGGGGAAGCGGCCAGGCTGCCCAGGCGCCAGGCCGGCCGGGCGGAGCGGGCCAAGAGTCTGGGTGCCCGGGAGACGCCCCGGCCGCCCCTCTGACGACCCCTGAGCGCTGCCTCGTCATCCGCCCCTCTGCGTCGCTCACTCCCGGCCACCAGGCACCGCGCTGCGGGCCACGGCCACCGCATCCGGGATAAGATGCGGTGGTGGCGGCCTTTGGAAGCTCCGCCCCCCGGGGAAGGCGCGGACCAACGGGATTCAGAACTAGAAAGAGGAGCAATAAATCCGCAGAAAGCATCCGAAATAGCCTCTTAGGGTAGCGACTCCCGGCTGCTGGCTGAGTCGGGGTTGAAGGGGGTGAAGATTTCAGACCTCTTGATCTTCCTTCGGGAATTCTCGGCAAGGGCAGAGATGGCACGACTTACGGCTCGGACTTTGTGTCTCCAGGGGCAGCGTATTGGAGCCCAGGGCCGGCGTCGCAGCCGCTGGAGGAAG
>NW_011899333.1:3710-5520 GCF_000151845.1 Pteropus vampyrus | reverse complement strand
CAGAAATCAGGGATCCAAAGAGGCCCACATCAAGGCACATCATAATTAAAATGCCAAAGGTTAAATACAAAGAAAGAATATTAAAAGCAGCAAGAGAAAAGTAATTACTTATAAGGAAACACCCATAAGACTGGCAGCTGATTTCTCAAAAGAAACTATGCAGGACAGAAGGGCTTGGCAAAAAATATTTGGCAGGATGAGAAGACCCAGGATCTACAACCAAGAATAATTTATCCAGCACAGCTATCATTGAGAGTTGAAGGACAGATAAAGAGCTTCCCAGACAAAAATAAGCTAAAGGAATTTATCACCACCAAGCCAATATTACAGGAAATGTTGGAGGGACTTCTTCAAGAAGAAAAAGCATGTATCAAAAAGAGGAATAAAGAATGGTAACAACTACATTCCTATCAATAAGTACCTTAAATGGAAAAGAATCAAGTGCTCCAACCAAAAGTTAGAGTGGCTGAAAGGATAAGAAAACAAGATCCCTACGTATGAAAAGGAAGGGGATGGAAAAACGTATTGCTTTGATGGACCTAGAAGGTATTTAAGTCAGACAGGGAAAGTTAAACACTATATGATTTCACTTATATGTGGAATTTAAGGAATAAAAGGAACAAACTAATAAAAAACAGACTCACAAATATAGTGGACAGTTTGGTGACGGACAGAGGGGAGGGGGGTCTTGGGGGCTAGGAGCATGGGGTGAAGGGCTAAAGAAGTACAAATTAGTAGCCGGTGGATGGTCACGGGGATGGGGAGCACGGCAGAGGGATGTGCAGTCAGCATTAACACGTTGGCTAGGTGGAGGGTCAGGGGAGGGAGGGAGCAATTGGGAGGATCATTTTACGAACTATATAAATGTCTAACCAATGTACTGTATACTTGAAACTAATTAAAATTTAAAGAAAAATAAACAAAAATAGAAGTCATCAGGCACGTCTTGCCTGTTCCGCTCTCCTCCCAGTTCACCTCCCTCATTCTCACCGACGCCTTCCCACTTTCAGGGACGAAGTCTTGCTCTTCCTAGTAAAAACCGTCATTGTGGGAGTGGTAGAGGAGAAACGCTGACTGCATGCCGAGCACTGTTCTCAATGCTCGATTGCTAACCGGGCCGTCTAAGGCTCATGCCTTCACCTGCGATCTGTCCTGTCTTGCCCCGTGCCTGGCTTTCTTAGTAATCATGTCAATCTTGTACCTTTCCTTTTCTTCTTTTTATTCAGAAAATCTCCAGTTCACTCTGGTTGTAAAACAAAATGCCACCTCTGGTCCTGCATTCCCCTCTAGCTGTCACTTTATCCCTTTCCTTCCCTTTCACAGACTAGACTCTTACGGGGTAGGTCTCTTATCCCACTCACTCTTCAGTCTCCCCGGCCTCCCTGTGCTTTTTGGGGAGGCTTTTTCTTTCATCACTCCACTCAGACTGCTCTTGTGAAGACAACCAGTGGCTTCCTGGTCGCCAAGTCCCCGGGCACTTTTCAGAACGTGTTATTTAACCTCCCTTTGACTTTTGACCCTAGTCACCACTTCTCGTTTTGGAAGTCTCTTCCTGTACACTATGGGCGCACAGCTTTGCTTGGTTCCCTTCTTGCTTTTCTGCCTCTGCCACTGACTGCCCTTTCCTGAGTACACCTTAAATGACGATGGTCTCAGGCTTCGATTCTTGATTCCCTTCCTCAAGGCGCAGTTGTTCAGTGCCATCATGCATGCGTGAATGACTGCCTTGTTTTTTCTTCTGTCATTCACTTATTTTTTTCTCCAGATAGTATTTTTATTATTATTATTATTTTTTCTTTTAGGCAAGGCA
>NW_011899333.1:0-590 GCF_000151845.1 Pteropus vampyrus | reverse complement strand
GTGTACGTACGTGTATACACACACACACACACACGTGTTGGATTTGGCTGAACTGTTTGGAGTATGAGAACCGTAAATCAGGGTGCGATAGGCGGCCTGAGAAAGCCTCACTGAGGAGGTAACATCCGAGCCAAGACCTGAAAGCGGGAGCGTGCCAGGGGACAAAGAGGCAGCAGTGCAGAAGGGGACCCCTGCCATGGCATGTACTGAAGAAAAAGGGACTCCGCTGTGTTAGACTGTTAGTGGTCAGTGTTCACTGCCCCTTGCTGGGAAGGCTGTGTTCCCCTGCTGGGGGCAGGTACCGCCACGTGACTTGTTCTAGCCACATGACTCGTTCGGGCCAGGGAAACACAGGCGTTCTGGGCTCGTGTACAGTGCCTGCTGCGGCTCTTCCCGTTTGCCTTAGAGTCCCCCGTGGACACTGTTTCCCATCTTGAGTCTTTTTTTATATTTTATTTTTTTTAAAGATATTGCCAGCTTATTTTTATTTATTTATTTTATTTATTTTAATTAAAAACAATTTTCTTTTCCTTAATGCCTATAGCACCTGGTATTTCCAGGTGGTCTCCCATCCAAGTACTAACCAGGCC
>NW_011899332.1:766-1085 GCF_000151845.1 Pteropus vampyrus | reverse complement strand
TTAGATGTGGGCTTTCAAGGAAAAAAATACAGATATTTTCAGAATTTGGATCTACCTGTACCTATTTTGGTCTCACTTTTGTCATAGGAGTTTGCTATTGTCCAAACTAGGGAACTAAATAGATCAGGTGCTCAGAGTGCAGATAACTTAAAGAATCATATTTTCAAAGTTAGGTAATGTGTGTGTGTGTGTGTTTTGTTCTATTCTGTTTCAACTTCTTTTTTGCCTTTATTTTTTTATTTTGTACATGACTGAGAGTACTCTAAGATTACCCAAAATGAGTTATAAACCATTTATCATAGAAGCTATGGATGATTTC
>NW_011899332.1:0-716 GCF_000151845.1 Pteropus vampyrus | reverse complement strand
GCCTTTATTTTTTTATTTTGTACATGACTGAGAGTACTCTAAGATTACCCAAAATGAGTTATAAACCATTTATCATAGAAGCTATGGATGATTTCTGCTGCTTTTCACCCCTTCACTTTGTCAACAAGTAGGAAGTTATCTGCAAAATGACATTTTAAATTCTTTTAAAGAAAATCCTTCATCTAGAGATGAGAGACTAAAAATTTCTCAAATTGAAAGGACAAATATGAGTAAAGGATTTAGGTTACCAGAAAGAACTACAAATATATCTTGTGCTGAGATTACAAAGATGAGTAAGATATGGCTTTTTATATTTAAGGAGTTTTATTTTACTGAGATATGACAAGTTAAAACAATATTAAAAACTTTGAAACTCGATTCAGTTCTGCATGTTTTTCTCTTTTTTGTTCTCTCTAAAATATCTCTAATGTTATAGTTTGTAAGGGAATCAAGTACAGTAGTTACTTGTTCAGTTGTGGTTTGTATGCTATTCAGTTTAAGAAAAAAAGGATAAGAATAATTCTATTCTGTTTCTGTCACCAACAGCAAGGGGGCTTGGGCAGGACATTTTAACTTCACTGAATCTCAAGTTTCTCACATTGAATTAAAGGTTGTTTTTCAATGATATTTGAAATTGCTTCTGTGTGTGAACCAGAAAGTGTGTGTTAAAGTATGTAATGCATGTAATGTACCTGATACATATGTAATAAAGGAAA
>NW_011899331.1:4548-5053 GCF_000151845.1 Pteropus vampyrus | reverse complement strand
GTAGGGTGTGCAGTAGGGAGGGTCGGGGAGTGGAGAGAGTGGACAAGAGTGTCCTGAGAGTCAGGAAGGCAGAGGAGCAGGGCTGAGAGGGCAAGGTGTGCATGCTTCTGGCCTTGGGGCTGGTGTGGGCATCGCTCGGCTGAGGACCCGTCCGCCGACTGAGGACACCTCTGGACTCTTTGGGAGCTGCCCATCTTGCTTAAGGCCCTTAGGTTTACACAGTACAAAGGACTCATAGTGTCAAGAAAAAAAAAGAAAGGAGGAAAGAAGGGAGGGAGAGGAGGGAGGGAGTTGGGTTGGGGGGTGGGGAACGAGGAGAGAGAGAGAAAGATCCATCCCAGAAGAATTTAGTCAGAATGTGTGTGGGCGCCTGACATGGGGCGTTTTTTCAGCCTCTCAGTAATTCTAATGTGCTAGCGCTGGATGCAAGATTCAGGTGGGCAAGTGCCAGCTGAAGGGTCATTTCTGAAGGCCTTAGAAATGAGGGGGAGGCACCTAGGAAATA
>NW_011899331.1:0-2713 GCF_000151845.1 Pteropus vampyrus | reverse complement strand
GGAGGCCAGAAAAGTCTTTCAATGTCTCCTTGCCCTACAGAAGTCCCAGGAAGTTCTGAGAACTGTCGTATACGACCCCCCACTGGACTCCCTCTGCTTCTTCGTTTACTACTGCACCAAGAGGGATGGAGGTCAGACTCAGGGAAGGGCTTCCGGCCTGGGCTGGGACATGAGCTAAGCTGGAAGGAGTTCTCCTGAGAGAGTGCGTGCCTGAGCGATTCAGCTGGCTCCCTGCGGGCCCTCCTCTTCTTCCCCGCATTTGTGCATGGTGCCTGGTGTTGGAGAGAAGCAGCGGGGTGGATTCAATGTCAGGCTCTCAAGGAGCCTTGGCGAGAGAGGCTAAGCTGCCATTCTGCTCTGAGGCCCTTCATCCCTGGACCCATCCTCCCACTCACAGGGCTGATGAGTCCCAGGGCTCTGTGGATTCAGGACTAGTTTTTCCACTGAGCCGTAGCCCAAATTTGAGATTCCTTCCAGCTGGGGGCTATTGCCCCCACCCTTCTCTTCAGTCCTGTTTTTGTTTGATCCAAGGATGAGTCACTGGTGACAGGGATGGCCCTCCAAAAACTGCTGTGATTTTGGAGATACAGAGAGAAATTCCCCTGACCTTACCTCCCTCTCAGACCAGCTGCCACTCTACCATATCCTGCCAAACACCACTCCCCCATGTCCCACTTTATCTGCCACTATCCCTCTGGCGAAACTTCGGTCTTCCCTAGGGCCCATGTGGGACTGAGCTCTCTTCTCCTCGGCTTCAGGCTGAAGGTCTGTGTGCAACCTCCTTCTCCTCATTATTTTCATCAAGCAAAACCCCACAGTGTCCAACCCCACACTCATGTCCTCCTCTCGGCCCTGGCTTCTGCTTCTCCTGACATTCTTCTACAAGTAATCTATTCATTATCCTTCCATTCACCATTCATCCATGCATCCATGCACTCCTTTATCTATCCATTTATCCATCCACCCACCATCCATCTAGTCATCCATCCACTATCCATCTATGTGTCTATCCATTCATCTGTTCATCTATCTAGCATCTATTCATCTATTTATCCACCTATCCACCCATTTATCCATCCATCCATCCATCCATCCATCCATCCATCCATCCAGCCATCCATCCATCCATCCATCCAACAACCAGTATTAATGGCCTACTTGATGCCAAGTCCTTGGGATTAGGTCTAGTTTTGGTTTTCAAGGAGCCATATTGGAGTAAAAAATGTTGATAGTCTACCAGGCAATTATGTCACAAAATCAGGAAAGATTTCTTGGAGAAGGTGAGCTCTAAAGAATAACTGGATAAAGTCCTCAACCTCTGTCTGGGATCCAGGCTCTAAGATCTCAGAATACTTAAGGCTGGATCATATTATATGGGGGCTCTTGAAAGCAGGTGGCTTCCTTAGGTGGGAGCCTTGCAAGTGCCCTAGGGTAGGGACTGAACCCTCTATCACATGAGCATGCCTTTAGAATAGGAGGGAAAAGAACATCTTGCCTCTGTCATTTGAATGGGGTCTCCCCCGTGACTGAGGTGGCACCCTCTATTCCTCCCCACCTCTTCCTGCTGCTCAGGCCAAGACTGGAGTTTTAAAACTCAGCACAGAAGGTGTCTTGTAGCTGATTTGCTGACTCCCAGCTGCCATCTGGGTTAAGGCTCAGCTTTCTGTTGGCCCCCAGCTCTCCCTCTTGCTTGGCCCGCTTCTTGCATCTACAGAGAATTCACAGTAAAATCTTTTCCAGTCCTAGCCTCAGCGTGAGCTCTCTGTCAATTATCAGCACTGATTGAACATTTATTGATGGGCCCAGTGGGGGCAAGGAGGGGAGTGGAGAGGCAACCCAGGGCCTTGTAAAGGAGGCTTCCCCCTGCTCCAAGTCCTGGGAATAGGAGCCTCTGGCTTGGGAGGTTGCCATAGGTAATAACTAGCATTGAAGGACCACTCTTTAATTTTTGTGGTCCTTAAAATGACCTGGTAAGAACGTTAAAGCAAAACACAAACACAGCAAATATTTACTTAGAGCTTATTCTGTGTAGACACTGACTGCCCCAAGTGCTTGGTATCTGTTAACAGAGATTATCCTCATAACAATATGGGGACAATTAGTTACCATCCCATTTTATAGGTGGGAAAGCTGAGGCACAGAGAGGGGGTGACAGCCTGCCAGGCCCACAGAGCTGGTATCAGCAGTCAAGCTACACTCTCGACAATGCTCTAACCACTATTCTGCTCCCTCTCTTGGAAGAAGCTTTTTGTAGAGAATGGGAAACGCAGATCCAGGAAGGTTCAGACTCCCCTCCCCACAAGCTGGTCCATAACTTAACCTGGCTCCATCTCATTCGTGGCGACTGCAGACTTGGGGCTTCTCCCCTTTCGCCTTGTACCTTGTGCATGGAGAAGGGGAGGCGCTTGGTGGCCCCCTGCTTCCAGAAGTACTGTTCATTCCTTCTAACCAGGCAAAGGCTGATGAATGTACACACACTGACACACACAGACACACAGACACACACGTGTGCGTAGACATACATATGCACATGCGCACATGTGTAATGCCTTTGCCATCTATAACACAACTAGCAAGCAAGCTTTCTCACTCTTCAGAACACAAGAGAACCAGGAAGTAGGTCATAAAGGCCCCTAAGGTTTATTAATCCCTTCATTGATTCAACAAATGTAAAATATTTACGGTCCATGTATTAAAACTCTTAAGCACTTTG
>NW_011899330.1:4868-5171 GCF_000151845.1 Pteropus vampyrus | reverse complement strand
ATAGCAAACACAATCTTAAAATAGTTCTCCTTTTTAGGAAGTTGCGCATAAAGCCACTGGGCTCCCAGACAAATATGCTGAACTTGGCTACTGACGTTACACAGACTTAGAATGAGGCCTAACTCTTGCCCTTGGCTTAGAGAGCCATTTTTATGTGTATTTTTAAAAAATCTGGTCAAAGAATTAGCCAGAATATCAGTGCTGAAAAATACTGAAAATCAAAAACTGAAGTTCTTACTGTTTTACTGTTAAAGAAAAGTATCTGGGGAAGGGAGTCTAAGACTAATTCTGTTTAGAAAAGCT
>NW_011899330.1:0-2893 GCF_000151845.1 Pteropus vampyrus | reverse complement strand
GGGAGGAAGCCTTTCAGATTTCTAATCAAAGTAGATAACGTTTTTGCCTCCAGGCTGTTGCGTTCAAGTTAAAATGCCTCAAGTGGAGCCGCTGCCACTGCAGCTTAATTTTTAGGCAACTTTAACTTTTTTCTTCACTCTACCTTCTAGACATGGTATTTTGGGAGCATTCTTAAGATACACCTCAGGGGCCCAGGGTTTCCTTACTAGAGGGAACTGCCCTAGAGTGCTCTTGGATTATCTGGTAACCAATTGCTTTTTGAATCTGTGGTGTTGACAAGTAAAACCGAAATGCCCTGGGTTATGGCAGGTAAGGAGTTGGTCTGGGACTAGTTTCCTAAAGAACACGTGTGCATGCAGACAACTCTCACTCCTTTTGCTCATTTTTTTTCCTCTCAGCGCTGGAAGACTCCAGTGGAAGTCAGGACTCCCCAGCAGGGGAATTGCCCAAGAGGGTCCACCAGCCAACAGGTAAATTTTAAAAAGCAGTGTTTTTAGATCCTTTGGAGGATGCTTCCACCATGGTTTCCCTCCAGACAAAAGTTGTAAAGAAGTCAAAGTCAGATTTGAATTATGCTATGGCTTCTGCCTCTCTATCGGATAGGAAACATATACTCCACACCTTACGCCGTATGTGGTAATAGCCTTTCCGCTGAGTCTTATTGCCACAGTATGTACCCAGGTAGTGTACCACTTGCTAGGAATACCAAGCACCTTACTTTGACAGCTGATGGCTGTTTTATACCACAACGTGTTAAGCAGATTTGACTTCAGTTTTCTTTCTCTTTACAGAATCTGAGCCAGTTACCATAAATATCCGAGACCTACTTTCCTGTTCTAATTTTGCAGTGCAACACAGATATCTGTTTGAAGAAGACAGTCTTTCACGGTCTACACAAAAACTTTTCCATACGGCAAAACCTTCAGGTAATTATCAGTAAAATTTTCTGAAAGTTGACTAAATACCAGCCTCTCAGCTAGCCAACAAACTCAGTATAAAGGGGGAAAGGAAAGGAGGAAGTAGGAAATAGGATGGGGAAAAGAGAAGAACTTAAGTAAAATGAGAACTGAAAAACTAAAAGACACTGGAGCAGTCTTCCCCCAACCCACCACGATCAAGGCCACTTCCAGTGCTGGAAGCCCTTTCCTGGGATTTGCTGGATCTGGCTGCACAGAAAGTTGACCATTTCTTTCATTATGGTTTCCTCCATATGCTGATTCAGTCCTATTATTATGCATCTGGGAAGTCTAGTGGATTATAGAGATGAACACTTTCCATCTGCTTTCTCAGGAAGTCCTTTGGAAGAAAAACCTGATCAATGCAAATGTGAAAACCTTATAATGTTCCAGAACCTTGCAAATGAAGAAGTAAGAAAATTAACACAACGCTATATCCTTTTCTAGTATTATGCTTCTGTATGGAATGGAATGGAAAGAATACTATAAAATGTCACAAATACTGTATGTAGGGGTATATCAAATGAAGTCGCTTCCATAAAGTCAAGAATAGTGAACTCCAGGAGAGGTGGTTTTTCTTAAACAGCCTGATAGCTGTTTGAGAGCCAAGGACAAGCCAAGCTTAGTGGCCAGGGGCAAACACTTAGTTGCTGTCTGCTCTTCTTGAGGATTTAGCAATAAGGCCAGTCAGCCAGTCAGTATGCAAAGTAAAGAAGAAAAACATATTTAATTAACTCCCTCTCTGCTGGCAGAAAATGGAGGATATATACTGGTCTTAAGTATACCAAAGGTATAGTATGTATGGGCAAAGAATGTTTTAGAATGAAGAGGTTTCAAACTCCATCTAAACTCCAAACCTTTTCTTTGGCCCCAGGACACACTGTAGCCTCATTTGGTCAGTGTTTAGTTTCTAGAGGAATGGGATACAGTTTTTCTTTTTCTTTTTGGTTTGGCAGCAAAGGTCTTTCATATCAGCACTCTTAAGATGAAACATTTCACTGAGGGAACAGCAGGCTCCAATGATTCATTAAAACAATATTACAAATAAAAGGAATGCTTTGGGATAATGGAGAAATAAGAATTTAGTGCTTTTACACACTGAACAGCCTGCCAACTGCTCTGAATTTAAGATTATAGTCAGCTTACTAAAGTTGGCAGATATCTAACACAACATGCATCAACTAGTCGATAGGGAAATAAATGGTTTAATTCTCAGCCATCTCTATGCCAGTGGGTTTATATACTAAGGAATAGCATATACCAATTCCCTTCTGAAAACTGAAAATGTGTTCCCCTAAGAAAAATAATCTGACAGTGGTTAATATGGATAATGAATCTGGGCTCTCATTCTGCCACCAGGGGGGCAGGTGGAGGGTATTAAGGAGCCTGCAAGCGTGGAAGACAAGTGCTGCTTCTAATGCTCCTTCCTCTTCATTTTCCCACCTCAGTTCTGAGGGTCTACTTCATAGGAGACTAAGAAAGTTTTAATATATAAAAGCATAGGTTGGAAGTCTTCCAGGTTGCTACCCTTTGGCCATATCTGGCATGGGTGAAAACTGATGTCTTAGTTTCCAAAGCCCTGTTTTCTTCTCTTTACCACATTCCCACCTATGAATTCTGGCTCATAGAGGTGTGCTTTGGCAAACTAATTTATAAGCAACAGAGGTGTGACTAGAATTAAAAATTAAAAAGAATTTGAACTGAACCATCTCGCACATCGATATTTAAAAAGTATTTAACCTGAAAAATGATTATCTTGGTAGCACGTGCTAAATTAGTTACTGTGAATTTACAAGTCAGGGTTTTAAAATACTTAACAGAAAGGGAAAAAAACAAAGCCTTATTTTTTTAGAACAAATTTTTATGTAGATAAATCAAGTTATATTTGAATGTAAATAAAAATAATACAGTTCAGGTTCATCTTCCTTAATATGAG
>NW_011899329.1:2525-3987 GCF_000151845.1 Pteropus vampyrus | reverse complement strand
TTTAAATACAAAGCCATCAACTGGATTTTTAAAAAATAATCAAGCTTGTTTTGTTTCTGCTCAGAGCCCTGAGGGACGGGACTGAGGCCATCTTCTCCCCGGAAGGGGCGCGGGAGGCGGGGCTGGTGGGCAGCAGGGCCCCTCCGTCCGCAGTCAGGCCGGGGCCCTGTCCTGCCCCCCTCACCCACCTGCTCTCAGCAAGGCCTCTGCTCACGGTCCTGTCCGCAGGCCGCAGCCCCAGCTCTCCCCTCCGTACCGCCCCCCGGATGTCCCCGCCCCGAGTGGCCACAGGCTCCTCCGAGCCCCTGGACCCCTCGGCTGCCGCCTCCACCCCCACCCAGCCCCCGACCAGGGTCCCTCACAAGGCCCTCTTGGAGGACGTGACCCACCTCCCCAGAGCCCGTTCCCCCAGACCCCGCTTCACAGCCCTGAGGGCCCCGGGATCGGCAGAGCGGGCCCCACCTGCGACCCCACTGAGCACGGGGCTCACCCTCTTCCCAGGCAGCACCCTGCATCCCACGCCGAGCACCTCGGCGGGCTCCTCGGGGACCCATACAGTGGCAGAGGCACACTTCTTTCCTCTTTCATTTTCACCAATTTGGCAGGTGACAAATACCATGTGACATTTATGACGATGACACTCAGATGGCCTTTCACTGTTCGGTCACGGAGGGGGCGTCAGGCCGTGCCCCCCGTGGAGGCGCCATCATGTGCAGGGCTTCTAGGGATCGGGTGCCAGCGGTCACCCTCACGTCTCTGTCTGTGCGATACCGCGTTACCGTCACCTCGTCACGTCAAACAAAAGCCAGCTTGGGTTCTCATTCGCGTACGGAAAACCTGTGCATAATGACGGAAAGAATTCGAAGCCGTGTATGTTTTTCATTCCTTTCTTTTCCTTAAAAACACGGTATTGTTCTGACCGCTGCTGCGGGAAGGAGTGGCCAGGAGCTTGGTGGCTTAGAATTACCGAGCCTGCAGGTCGCAGGTCGGCAGGCGGGCGGGCGGCTGGCTCCCTCTGGAGGCCCCGGGCAGAGCCCCTGCCAGGCTTCTCTGGCTTCCGGAAGCCACCGCTGCTCTGGCGGCCGCCCTGCCCGGCAAAGCCGGGTGCGCGTGTGTGCATGCATGTACGTGCACACATGCGTGTGAGTGTGCATAGACCCCTGTCCCTCCGCCTGTCGCTCCGACCCTCGCCCTCCTACCCGCTTCCCTAAGGCCTCTCGTGATGACGTGGGGCCCCCGGCGACCCAAGACGATGTGCCCAGCTCAGGGTCCTTCCCCCGTCACATCCTCAAAGTCGCTCTGCCACGCGAGGCG
The DNA here is from genome assembly GCF_000151845.1 of Pteropus vampyrus. Classification (NCBI taxonomy): domain Eukaryota; kingdom Metazoa; phylum Chordata; class Mammalia; order Chiroptera; family Pteropodidae; genus Pteropus; species Pteropus vampyrus. Next base: position 2,673 of record NW_011899329.1, on the reverse strand, counting down.
ACACGCTCACGGGTGCGGCGTGGCCTTCGTTCCGCCTGCCAAGCGGCCTCTGCGCTTTCCCTTCGTCTGGCTCCGTGAAGGTTTCTCGTTCTGCACGTCGGTCGCCCAGTCTGCGCGGAAACAGCGCCACCTAACGTGACCTTCTCTG
>NW_011899329.1:0-1031 GCF_000151845.1 Pteropus vampyrus | reverse complement strand
CGGTGCGCGGAGGAGGGCACGGACTCTGCACGGAGGCCTCGGGAGTAAAGATGGGTCCCTCCACGAGGGCTGTCGTCACCGCGACCTCCAGCTTGCCTGTCACTCATGCTGGTGGCGGGGGCGGCGTGGCTGAGACCAGTGCCCGTGTGCCTCCCCTGAGCGTCACACGTCTAGGAGAGTGTGGCCGCACTGCTTCAGAGTGGGCAGCGTGGACGCGGGCGGCGGGGACACGTTAACACGTCCGCTGCGTGTCAGGCGCGTTTTGGGCGACAACCTCCAGTGTGACAGTTTGCGCATCTGTGGTTGTTGGCTATGAACTGACGCGTCCGAACGGTGACAGATGTTTGCGTTCTCTGCCCTGCAGACCTGGCGTGTGCCCCAGCAACGTCTGGTCCCAGCCGGCCTCGTCGCAGGGGACGAGGCGCCCGTGGCACCTGGGGTGCCGTGCCCTTGTCGCGGGTCACATCGTGTCACTGACCGCTGCGTGCCAGGCGGGCATCATGTGTGGAAATGGAAGGGCACACCCGGGGGGTCACCCGCTTCCGGGCGAGTCAGCTACACGTGTTACCACGTGCCGCATGAACGGGGCCGCCCGCCCAGGGCCTCTGGGAATCAGAGCTTCATGGCTCACAATCACTCGTGGAGCCTGGGGCTGCCATCAGAGGTGTTTGCGCGGCCGCCGGCTCTCGTGTCTGCACGGGAGAGGGTCGTGAAGTGTGGACGGGCTCCCGGGGGCCACCTGCCTGCTTGGCGGGCGGATCCAGGTCTGAGGCAGTGCTGCCGGCCAAGGTCCAGGGCCACGCAGGAGCTTTGGGACAGCCGGGACCCCAGCGCGGGCGCACAGCTGGTGGGCTGCACAGGCCCCTCTGCACGGCCCTCCACCTGTGCCCGGCACGTCACAGACAGCAGCCCACTGTCCCAACGTCTGTCGATTACACCTCAGCAACGCTGGAGAAGCTCTGCTCGTAAGTCTCCAGGAAACAGAATTTTTAACGCAAAAATTAACACCAGCTTGAGAAGTAGAAAATCTG
>NW_011899328.1:3210-5096 GCF_000151845.1 Pteropus vampyrus | reverse complement strand
CTGGTCACCCAGCTTTGCAGGCAGCTTGGACCGCCCAGCTATGGGACAAGCTCAGGAAGGGTGCATCTACACAGACGACACGGGGTGTTTTGGGTGACAGCTCAAGGCCAGGGTCGCAACCCGGGCTTCCGAGGGTGCAAGGACACCCCGAAGCACAGACGGCCTGGCTCGACCCCTCAGCAGCCACCGAGGTCTGCACGGCCTCGCACAGCGATGCACGTTTTCTGTGCCTCGGTTCCCCCGTCGGCCAGCAGAGATGACCGGATGGCCGGCTCAGGGTGAATGAGGTGCTCCATAGAGGCAGTCGGAACACGCCCGCATATGACGCCACGGCACCTGTGCCCTGGGGCGGCCGTGACAACGATCACGGCCGGGGTGGCTTAGGATGCAGACGTTCACCCCTCCTGGTTCCGGAGGGCAGAGGCAGAAAGGGAGGGGTCGCAGGGCTGGCTCCCTCAGGATGCTTCCTGCCTCTTCCAGCTCCCGGGGCTCCAGGCGCCCCTGGGGCTGTGGCCGCACCCCTCCGGCCACTGCCTCCATGGTCACCGGACTCCTTGGGGAGCCTGTCCTCTCCTTTCTCTTACCGGGACCCCCGTCATGGCCGTTAAGGTCCCCAGGGAATTCCAGGACGACCCCATCTCAGAATCCTCACTTCCTTCCACAAAGGCCCTTTCTCTTAGGAATGCCGTGCTCGTGGGGACGTGTCCCCCGGGGTCTTCATCAGCCCACGACGGGCATCACACAGGTTTCACCGCCGCAGATCTAGCTGACACCCCGGGAGGGGACGCCTCTCTCGCAGGTACGCGGAGAGCGTTGAGTGTGCACGGCCCGCTGACGGCGGGGCACAGACGCAGGGCTGCGGGGGCGCGGGGTGGGTGCCGGGAGAGGGGTGGTGAGGCGGAGAGCAGGGCAGGCTGGGTGACCCCTGAAGAGGGGAGGCCACCCCCAAGGACACTGAGCGGAGGTCCCAGGGCAGCTGCAGGGGGAGTGAGCAGGGCAGGGCCGGGCCCTGCAGGAGGAACCAGCCTGGGGCCGGGAGGACTGCGACTGTCCGGTTCGGAAGGACAGTGTGGGGCCTTGGCCCGGCCCCTCGGGCTGTGCTGAGGGTCCTCCATGGCGGTCACTGTGTGAAATGACTCCAAAGCCAAATCCTCTGAGACACAAGGACGAGCAGCATCTTCGGGGTATGGTTCCTTCCTAGTGGTGCAGATGAGCTCTGGGGGCCCCCAGGATGCCCAGGACAGCACCCCCAAAAGGGGTACCTAACTGGGAACACCTTGAGGCACATGGCTCTGAGGAACAGAACTTGCGAAAGTATTTTAACTCCAAAGAATGCGTCGACACTGGACCCCGAGTGTGAAGCAGGTGGCGGGTGGGGGAAGGGGGGATCTCAACCCCTCAGACCACCCACAGCGGCACCCACCGATGACCCATCATGAGGTCCGGCCCCAAGGCAGGCACCGAGCTGTCCACAAGAGGTCAGTCGAAGGAGAGGGGGAAACTGAGGCACAGAGGGGTCAGGTCACTCTCTCAAGGCCACACGGCCGGAAAGGGTCAGGCCGTGCCCACGGGCCTGCCTCTGCCTCGCACGCGCCTGCACACACATCAGAGGACCGGGGGCAGCTGCCACCACCATGGCACCACCAGGACATGGGGCCCCTGGACATGGGGGACCCAGTCCGCTGCTCCCTCCCGTCCATGCAGCAAGTGGGGGACACTTGCTGCCCAAGGCTGCAGTCCAGGGGGATGGGCCGGGGAGGGCCGGCCACACCAAGGGCTTCACCGAGCTCACTGCTGTGACCGGCACACCCCTCCCACTTCCTGAGGACTCTCCTACCCCGAGAGCAGAGCAGTGCTGAGCGCAGCTGAGCAGCAGGTCTGGGAGA
>NW_011899328.1:0-545 GCF_000151845.1 Pteropus vampyrus | reverse complement strand
GGGGTGCCATGCAGGGTCCCTGAGGGAGGGGGAGCAGGTCCGCACGTGGGTCCCTTTTGCCTGCACACGGCTGTCCGGCCCCTCGGCGACGTCCACGACACCACGGCTCACCGTGCGTGTGGGGCCCTGTGGGTCTTCGCCGCTCAGCCTGGCCATGCAGCTGGGGTGGCGCCCACCCCCCGGGCCACCGGTCAGTGTCACCGTGTGTCAGGCGTCTTGGGGAACCCTCCCCTTACAAAGAGGCGGGCGAGGCCAGAGCTCTGGCTAGGAATTCACCGGAAGCGTGGCCCCGAGCTGGAGCCATGTCTGCCGGCCACACCGGGAGGACACCCTGCAAACTGGGGCGACGCCCCTGTCCCCCACCCCCACCGTGGCAGTGAACAAATGACGAACAACAGCCGTGACGCCTGTCGCTTCCTTCCAGAGTCCCAGAGTCCCAGAGTCCCTCCTGCCAGCGCCCAGACGGCAGCATGTTCGCCAGCGTGGCTTTCTACCTCGGGCTGGCCGTCAGCCTCGGGGGGCTGCTGGGGAACGGGCTCGTCCTG
>NW_011899327.1:3816-5599 GCF_000151845.1 Pteropus vampyrus | reverse complement strand
GTCTGGTATAAGTATTGTTACCCCGGCTTTTTTTTTTTTTTAATGAAATACCTTTTTCCAACACTTTACTTTCAGTCTGTGTGTGTCTTTTGACCCGAAGTGAATCTCTTGTAGGCTTCATATGTAAGGGTCTTGTTTTCTTATCCATTCAGCCACACTATGTCTTGATTAGAGCATGCAATCTATTTACATTAAAAGTAATTGTTGATGTACATGTAGTTATTGCCATTTTATTATTCATACATTTTATCTTTCTTCTTGTTCTTCTTCTTCTTGCTCTTGTTCTTGTTCTTGTTCTTCTTGTTCTTGTTCTTCTTGTTCTTGTTCTTGTTCTTGTTCTTGTTCTTGTTCTTGTTCTTGTTCTTGTTCTTGTTCTTGTTCTTGTTCTTCTTCTTGTTCTTGTTCTTCTTCTTCTTGTTCTTCTTCCTCTTGTTCTTCTTCCTCTTGTTCTTCTTCTTCTTGTTCTTCTTCTTCTTGTTCTTCTTCTACTTCTTCTTCTTCTTCTTCTTCTTCTTCTTCTTCTTCTTCTTCTTCTTCTTCTTCTTCTTCTTCTTCTTCTTCAAGAAATCTTTCTAATATTACTTGTAATACAGATTTGGTGTTGATGAACTCCTTTAGCTTTTTCTTGTCTGGGAACTCTATCTGTTCTTCAATTCTAAATGATAGCTTTACTGGGTAGAGTAATCTTGGTTGTAGGTGCTTGCTTTTCATCACTTTGAATATTTACTGCCAATCCTTCTGGCCTGCAAAATTTCTGTTGAGAAATCAGCTGACAGTCTTATGGAAGCTTCTTTGTAGGTAACTAACTACTTTTCTCTTATTATTTTTAAGATTCTCTCTTCGTCTTTAACCTTGGCAATTTAATGATGATGTGTCTTCATGTGGGCCTCTTTGGGTTCATCTTGTTTGGAACTCTCTGCACTTCCTGGGCTTGTATGTCTATTTACTTCACCAGGTTAGGGAAGTTTTCAGTCATTATGTCTTTAAATAGGTTTTCAATTTCCTGCTCTCTCTCTTCTGGTTCTCTTATGATGTGACTGTTTATATGCTTAATGTTATCTCAGAGACCCCTTAAACTATCCTCGTATTTTTGGATTCTTTTTTCTTGTTGCTACTCTGATTGGATGTTTCCTGCTACCTTATCTTTCAAATCGCTGATTCAATACATCTTTTGGTTGGAGCACTTACTTCTTTTCCATTTAAAGTACTTATTGATAGGAATGTAGTTGTTACGATTCTTTATTCTTGTTTTTGATACATGTTTTTTCTTCTTAAAGAAGTTCCTCCAACATTTTCTGTAATACTGGCTTGGTGGTGATAAATTCCTTTAGCTTCTTTTTGTCTGGAAAGCTCTTTATCTGTCCTTCAACTCTAAATGATAGCTTTGCTGGATAAAGTATCCTTGGTTGTAGATCCTGGTCTTCATCCTGTCGAATATTTTTTGCCAAACCCTCTGTCCTGCATAGTTTCTTTTGAGAAATCAGCTGCCAGTCTTATGGGTGTTCCTTTATAAGTAACTATCTGTTTTTCTCTTGCTGCTTTTAAGATTCTTTCTTTGTATTTAACCGGTGCGTTTTAATTATGATATGTCCTGGTGTGGGCCTCCTTGGATCCCTGATTTTTGGAATTCTCTGAGCTTCCTGGGGTTTTATGTCCATTTCCTTCACGAAGTTAGGGAAGTTTTCCATCATTATTTCTTCAAATAGCTGTTCAACACTTTGATTTTCTTCATTTATGCTGATTAGGGTCTTATATGCTTCTTAAATTATTTTTTATAGTCTTA
>NW_011899327.1:0-356 GCF_000151845.1 Pteropus vampyrus | reverse complement strand
TTGATTTTGAGGATATTATACTAAGTAAAATAAGTCTGAAATAAAAAGACAAATGTCATATAATCTCACTTATGTATAAAATCTTAAAAGAAAAATAAAGCTTGTAGATACATAGAACAGCTTGGTGGTTGCCAGAGGCAGATGCCAGAAGGTGAGTGAAATATGTGGAGGGGTTCAAAAGGTACAAACTTACAGTTATAAAATAAGTCATACAGATGTAATGTACAACATGGTAACTATAGTTAATAGTACTGTACTGCGTATTTGAAAGTTGCTTAAGAGAGTGAATCTTAAAAGTTCTCCTCACAAGAAAATAATTGTAACTATTTTGACGCTGTTAACTGGACTTATTGTGG
>NW_011899326.1:5319-5653 GCF_000151845.1 Pteropus vampyrus | reverse complement strand
CCATAACTCGTCTTTTATTTTTATCATAGTAAAAATAGGGCCTAAGTTCGTACCCTAGGGAAATATCATAAGGAAATATTCAAATTTATATCTTACAATTAAAGAATATAGGTTTCACCACAGTTTGTAAAGACTTTATCATTAGCCATGTGATCAGCTGTGTTGCTTATGCTTAAAGTAAATTTAATAATAATTTATTAATAATTATTTTCATAGCAATGATAAAAATGAATGCACATCTGTTAATTTTCCTTCTAGCACCTTTAAGTTAATTAAGGATTTTGATTGCTTTCTTGATAGAGAAGCCTTGAACTACAATTAATACTCAGATCAT
>NW_011899326.1:0-1489 GCF_000151845.1 Pteropus vampyrus | reverse complement strand
AGATAAGAAGAACCGATTCCAACCAAACTGGAGACATGGTCTTCAAATGATACAAACACAGTTTCTCACTTTGGCAATTCTGTGCTGTTTTGGTTTTTCCAACACCACTGTCTTTTCTTTCTTGTAACAAGTAAAATCACATGGTAAGTCTCATAAGGAAATGAAAATGAAAATACTGAAAATAAGAGCAATACCACTAGGACAAACTAGCAATGGCCAACAACAAACAAATAAAAAAGCCAGTCAGTTCAAATTTCTTTTTTGCCTTTGGATAATATAAAACACTCAGATCCTTCAGACTTACATCTAAAAGGAATGTCAAAAATTTTTGGAAGTTCTGATTGAATTTAATCCTTAAAAAAATCATGACCTACTTTAGTTTCTGGAGTTCTTGCAAAGCTCATTCTGCTACAGAAAATAAATACTGGCATTGTAATTTAAAAAATATGAATGAAGGTAGGAGTAAGGGGAAGGTAAAAGAAAAATCTTATGTTTACATACAGAAAGAAAAAAATATAATACTTAATTTGTTTTTTTTTTTTTTTTTATAACACTGCCATATACTTCAACAGAATTAAATTTGTGAGAACCAAAAACTTAGAAAGATCCTGATCTATCTAACCTCTGAAACACTTAGTTCAGCCTCTGGTGTTCTGTCATAAGGAACATTATCCCTCTGGCCTTAGTTTGTGATCATTTAAAACTTGAGTATGATCATTGGTAACTTTTATAATTTTCACTAGAGGCAGATTAACTGCAAGTGACATTCTGGTTCAGATATAGTACCTAATTTCTTGTTGAAGCTTGATAAGTTATTTGCCTTCATAAAATATTATGGCAGGGTTCCAAGGGTTAATTATGAGTTGCATAAAAGGCACTTCTTTCAACTCATTTTAATTTATCGTTTTTCACTAAGCATTTCTCAGGAACTTGCCTGCTGGAGTCACGAGGAAGAGTTACTTTCACTTGTCCCCTCCCACTCTACTTTGATCTGATATATATACCGTCAACAACAACTAATTTCACAGCTCAGTTATTTAATCCTTAAAAAAAAAAAAAAGACATTTCCTCAAAATCAGATGATAAGAATGAGCTGGGGAAGCTGTACTAAAAAAAATGCATAGCTTTAAAAATGATATTTATGTAAGCTGTATTTATGAATTCCAGCAATTTAGTGAGACATATACTAATAAATTTTCTCTAAACACTGAAAAAAAGGGGATAACTTATAGATTCCTATTGCTAATAATATAACACCAACATATTATTTCAATTATGCAGTTGAGGCCTAGAAAGGGAAGATTATGATATATGGGATAATAGATGGTCATCAATTGACTGTAATACCATAATTCAGAAGATGGCCACAGCGCTTGAGTAGTTTATGACCTGCAGCAGGAATCCTCAAGTGCATTCATACCTTTAATGGGAAGCCATTACAGTTATGGAACTAAAGATATTTATTTAAATCAAAGACTTTCAATACCAT
>NW_011899325.1:3585-4491 GCF_000151845.1 Pteropus vampyrus | reverse complement strand
GGGTGGGGGTGGCGTGCCCTCGCGGCCATCATCGCTGCCACACAGGCCAGTGACACCAGGGAGACCGGAGGAAGTGCGGCTGAGTACTATGTGCAAGGTGGGGGTGGGGTGGGGGGCGGGGTCACGGAGGTGCCAGCAGACCCTGGGGGCGGGGGCAGGTGGTGAGCGCCCCCCAGCGCAGAGAAGGGGCCCGGCCTCCGTCCCCAAAGCCAGGCCCATCAGAAAAGACTGCGTGCAGGGGAGGAACAGTGGTCCAACCCAGCTCCCCCACCCACTCTTGGCGACGTGGGACAAGGCCAGGTCCCCTCCCCGGTTTTCTCATCTGAGGAATGGAGTCAATAAAAACCCACTTTACAGTCTCGCCGTGAAGATCGAAAGGGGTGAACTGGGAGCCGGAAGTCATGGCGTTTCTTCCCCTGTCCTTTCATGTCTCTGCAATGACATGCGAGCGGAAAAGCAGACAAGCAGGCCGCTCCCCGTGTGGCCACAGCCCGGGCTGGGCGCCCGCCCGTCACCCAGGGGGCGCGTGCCAGCGAGTTTCCAGGGGGGCAGGGCACCGGCTCATCGTGTGTGATCGCAATCAAGAACAGGTTCGGCCCTCGTATTCCCGTCGAGAATGAAAATGCGTTTTAATCATGTGCAATCTCCAATCTCCAGGAAAGATGGTAGCAGGAGAGAATCCAAAAAAAAAAAAAGCTAAAAATACAGATAAAAATGTCAATCCCGCTGAAGCAGGAAAGGACGCGACGTGGGGATACGAACTCCGAATGGTAATTTCCACCCAGAACGGAGGAGGGGGTGCCGGCCACCACGTCCCCCGCAGAAGGGTGCGGACGAGGCAGGGCACGCGACCGAGAGCCGGTGGCTTTCCCACTGCTCCCCGGGGCAGGCGTTGACAACTCAGGA
>NW_011899325.1:0-697 GCF_000151845.1 Pteropus vampyrus | reverse complement strand
GGTGGCCGGTGCTTGAGGGAGTGGTCCGCTCGTGGGCCAGCTCCGGACGGCCGGGGCGGCATCCACCGCTTCGGCTCCAGTTACTACTGTTATTATTACTCATAACAACGACAAGCTCGTGCAGTGGGGTTTGTCCTGCGCTGCCCGCTGACCTCCAACGGGCTGCGAAAACCGGCTCCCTCCCATTTGTCCTCGGTGATGCTCGGGTGTCCGTAGACACTCAAACAGGTTCACGCGAAGGAAAGAAAGTCAGCTCGGGGTTACTGAGGGCTTCCGGGTGCCGGGGGTGCTGCGCTCAGCACCCAGACCCCTAGCAACTCCCAAATTTGGGGATCACTAGCCCCGTTTGGCTGGAAACGAAACGGAGGTGTGTCTTGCCCAAGTTCGCACAGCCTGGCCGAGGTCCTGGATTCGAATGCACAAAGTGAGACTTCAGCGGCCACCTCGACCCCCGCCGAGTGAGACTGCAGACGGGGCCACTCGACCAAGCGTCCGGAGACGACGGAGCCCAGCACTCTAACTAGGCGCAGAAGGCTGGCCAAGGACCCGCTGAAACGCTTCCCAGGAGCCCCTCACCCCCCAGGGGAGCGGGGGGACAGTGTGCAACCTTAGGACAAAGGGTCGGCCCCTTCCTTTCCCGATCACCTTGGTCTGGACAACAAATTCGAGTCTCCCTCCACGAAACGCTATGAAGTTA
>NW_011899324.1:2596-3299 GCF_000151845.1 Pteropus vampyrus | reverse complement strand
GCTCCCCTCAGGGCAGGGTCCTCACTGGGGGCCCTTCCTACCCACCCCCACAACCCTGAGGAGACAGTTAGCCCCGTCTGGGGACAGCTGGGGTCGTCGCAGCTGGGGCGGGGAGTGCTGTGGCATCCGGGGTGTAGGGGCCAGGGTGCCGCGACACCTCCCGCACGCACAGGGCGCCCCGCTCAGCGGAGGGGGACGTCCCCAGCGCCGACACAGAGGAGCGTTGCTGTGGGGGAACCTGGTGTGTGCTCAGTCCGCCAGGGGACATCCAGTCACCCCCGGCTGGCTCCCGGGACTGACCACGGCCTCGCCCAGGTCAGCGGCTCTGTAAGGAGACGGTGGCAGGTCCAGGAAACGGACGGTGGGCTCCCTTGCCCCCCTGTTTTATGGGGGGGAAAGGGTTGCTTTTTAACCTGGGTTATGGGTTCGCAGTGTCTGCTGGGACAAAGCACCGCACACCGAGGGACCCAGGAGAACAGAAATTCAGAGTCTCGCCTCCCAGAGGCCGGAGTCCCAACCCCGGGTGTCGGCAGGGCGGGACCCTCAGAGGCTCTGGGACGGGAGTCTCCGGGTCTCGCCAGCTTCCGGTGGCTCCTTGGCTGGTGCTGGCTCCACTCCCATGATCACAGGGCCCTCTCCCTGTGCGCATCTGCGTCCAGAGTCGCCCTTTCCGTAAAGACGCCGGTCGGGATCCACGCGGCCC
>NW_011899324.1:0-609 GCF_000151845.1 Pteropus vampyrus | reverse complement strand
TTTTGAAGAGCAAATGAACATCTCATCCTGGAATCAAGGATACAGGAAATGTCTCTGGGAGGATGGGGTGCTGGGGGGGTGCCCCATGTTTGAACCCCAGCTCGGTGCCGGCTGATGGGCACGTAGAGGGTGAGGCCTGGGTGGGGTGGGAAGCGGACACTGGGGCCTGGGCCCCGGACGCCCACAGGCATTAGGCTCGTCTCCTGCCGTCAGTGTGCGTGTTGCGGACGCATACGGCCTGAGCTGGGGGACGAAGGTGACGTAGCCAGGAGAACAGCGGGGGGACCAGCCCCGCTCAGAGCCCAGGCTTGGGGGGCGGGTCCCGTTGGCCCCAGACCGACCCTCTCAGTGACAAACTCGGCCGCCCTCCTCGCCCTGCCTGTGCAACCCCCGGTGGCTGACACTTCTCTTACGAATCAGAGCCTCCCACTCATTCTCCCAAAAGGTGGTCAGAAACGGTGCTGTGTCGGCCCCGTGTCGGGGGCTCCTGCCGGCCCCCCGCGCGGGGAAGGGGGAGGCGGGCCTCGTGAGGGGCTGGCGTCCATCTGCGAAGCACGTGGTCTCGGGGACACTCGCCCCCTGGGGCCCACCCAGGCTCACCGGCCTTGC
>NW_011899323.1:1303-3218 GCF_000151845.1 Pteropus vampyrus | reverse complement strand
AATAGTGTTTACTTCTAGGGTTGAACTAGCCAGGACACGTGCTGTGCTCAGGACAGCGTCTGCCATAAACGGAAGCTATCGTGACAACTAAAACCCTAACGCCAAGTCATCCAGTCCCCGGTACGGACAACACTCGTCTTTGAGATTCCTACCCCACGAAGCGGTCACGTTCAAGGTCACACAAACAGAAACGCCTCTTTTCCTGTCACACCTGCACTTGAGCTGTCCTTGGCGCCGGTGGGGGAGGGCTGGGCCGGCCCCGCGCAGGGTGCTCTGTATTCCCCTGCCCAGGCCAGAGCACCCCGCCAGCCCCGGAGCACGGGGAGGAGGCCTGGACGCACGGCAAAGCCGGCTGGCTGTCAGACTGCTCTGGGGACGGGAGGCGGGTCTGTCCTCAGCCACACGCGTCACCTCCATATGTCTCAGCCCTCCTCACCTTTCCCTCCGACTGTGACAATGAGAATGTTGAAATCGATACGTTCACTCTCCTTGTTCCAAATACTCAGTGCTTTGAAATGAAAAATGGTCCGGGAGGAAGGAGCCAAGGCAGAGGCGAGCAGGACGTGGGTGGACGTTAGGGCCATCTGCGGTGGCGGGGGGCAGAGGGGCCTCACCCCCGTTTTGCACGACTCACTAGTGGGGACCCGTCGTTTTATTTCCATGGACCCTGCAGTCCCTCCTGGGTAAAACAGAGGCATCGCTTTAGATAAACAACGTCATCCCCTCTGGCTCTGAAAATCCTAAGCGGATTTTTACGGCAAAATGTCACACAGCTGCTTTTCGCTTCATCCGGCCTCTCATGGGTCCCCCCCCGACCCCCGCCCCCGTCACCCTGTCACAGACGGACTCTGACACCCAGTCTCAATGCGAAACCGTCCTGCTCCTTCATCTCCCCTGCTGGACCAGAAGCTCCTTAAGGGCGGAGATTCTGCTTTGATCTCATGGTGTCCCCAGTGCTCAGAGCCACGGCTGACCTTCAGTAGGTGTGTTTGGAATGGTGGCCGGCCCGCCCACACCCGGCCCCCAGGCGAGCTGACTGGAGGGGCTGCTTATGAGGACTGCGCAGAGTTGGGGTGAATTCACCACCGGGGGCCCGTCAAGCACCACGGGGTGACAATAGCAACGACTACTGCCCCTTCTATCCCCGGAGGGGTGGGGGGAGCTGTTGCAGGTAACCTAAGACAGCAGCCGAAGCCACAGGGGCTGAGTGACAGGAGCGGCGACCCCTGCTGAAGGGCAGGAAGCGGGGGACGCAGACCCCGTCCCAGCCCCACCCACCCGGCCCTCCAGGTCCTTCAGCCACCGCCAGCGCCTGCACTGGCTAAGCGTGGCAGTGTCCTGCTGTCCACTGGGGTCCCCCGGGGCACGAAGTGGGGTGGGCAAGGGTGGAGGGCGGACCCTTGGGGCAGACTAGAGTGACCACCCTCGTCACCCCACGTCCTCCTTCCAAAAGGACCCGGCATGACTCACCTTCCCAGGAACCTCTCCGCAAATACACAGCCATTTCTCCAGCAGCTGCGTACACACCTGTGTGCACGTGCGCACACAGCGCTTGACGAGTCACTGATTACTTCTTTCCTCACCGGCCAGACTGTCGCCTCCCCAGGGGTGAGGATGACGGCTCGTGCATCCCTGGTACACGCTCGCTGTGCGTGCGACAGGCGCTCGATACTGGAGACGCGAATGACCATCTTGAACCGCATCGTCACGTGCCAGACTGCAGAATCGGCCATCTCCGTCCCGTTAGCCACCTCTGAATGTCCACGAGGAGACAGTAAGATGCGCAGCAAGGCGAATTCACTAGGACGGTGTTTCTGCCAGACGAGGGTCGTCCTCAGCCCGACGGCTCCGGATTTTATTCCGTGGAAACACCCGCGGGAGCCGCTCATCGACCAGCCTGAGGTCGCGCTCACTA
>NW_011899323.1:0-682 GCF_000151845.1 Pteropus vampyrus | reverse complement strand
GCGCCCCTTCCCCGCTGTGGGCGCCACGGCCACAGCGCCCCGTGGCACAGCTGGCGCGACTGAGGCAGCGGACGTGTGCGCGGGGCCCCGAGCTTGGATCAAGTGCCTGCAGAGTCTGATGCCAGCCGCAGCGGCGCTGACAGCTGCGGACACCCGCCTGGCGCCTGCCGCCTGCCGCCTCCCCTGCCCGCTTGTGTCTGACCCTCGACGCCTCTAGTCGGGAGGAACGATGACTCTCCCCGTTTTCTGCACGAAAAACATCAGCCTCGAACGGGTTCAGTGACCCGGTCATAAGTAGCAGCGTCCGGGTTGGCCGGGAGGCCCGCGTGACTTCAGAGTCCTCGCCCTCGGCCACCACGCTGAGGCTTCCTCCCCGGCGACATGATCAGAGGAAATAAAACGGCAAGAGAAACACGGGAAGTCGGAAAAAAGTGAGCCGTCTGCAGCCATTTCCCAAGATGCTCTCTGTGGCGGGTGTGCTGGGTGGGAAGAGGGTTTTCTCCTCTGGGGACAGAGTTGAGCGTTTGCAAAATTCCGTGAACCCCTAGCGGGTACCCCAAGGGCTGTGGCTAGTTGACACTATCAACATTTTTGTCCATTAAAAAAAAAAAAATCTTAGAATAATTAAATCACTTTCTCCAAAATGTAAGAGCCCCAGATCTCTGAGCCTCCCAACGAGATC
>NW_011899322.1:0-5554 GCF_000151845.1 Pteropus vampyrus | reverse complement strand
GACAGGGGTCCTTTGCTTTCTTGGTCAGCACGGTGGCCAGCGCCCTCCTCACTGGAAACCTATTGAATGATTCCTAGGTGTTGGAGAGGTGTGGGCCTGCTCTGAAGGGGCTTATGGCAGACAGAGGGGAAGCTGAGCAGGGCTGGGTGGCAGGTCAGTTTGCCTCTAGCAGGACACAGCTCTCTGCTCAGACTGGAGAAGAGGGGAGGGTTGGGTAAGGCACATTTATTAGGGTGTGGGCAGGTACAGGACAGCATGGGGGATAGTGCCCTCCCTGGGTAGGCAGCTCTGTAGCCATCACTACCCAAGGCCCAAAGGTTTGAGAGAGGAGGGCATATGACAACTGCTGAGGGGCCAGTGGGGATGGCTTGACAGAGGCTGTAGCCTCTGGTCAAGGGGCACAGCCAGACCTAGGGGTCAACCCCATGGGAGGAGCCAGAGACCCCATGGAAAGAGGCTGGTTGCATATTGCTCTTGTAATGCAGTCTACATCCATCAGTTGCTGGGAGGCCCAGCAGGGGTGCACAGATGACAGGCCCTTTGGGCTGCATTGATCTGAATTCCCCAGGCTTTCTGGACACCTGCCTCTGGAGATCAGGAGTGGGCAAGAGCTGGATACTGCAGGCAGCTCTGCTCTCTGGGCTAAACAGACTTGTCATTCCTCGCCTGGGCTGGGCTTTTTCATGAACTGCCCCCTCAGACTCATTGCACAGGGGACACAGCATCCTTTCAGCTTGCCCAGCGCCCACCACACTACTCCAGCGAGGTCTGGTACTGCCTCACCCCCACCTCCTGGTCCTAGGTACCAGCTTCCATGATAGCATGTCAGGCATGTGTGGGCTCTCCCAGTTGTGCGACCTCAGCCTAGCCCTTTGGCCTCTGAGCTCAGAGAAACATGTGGATGAGGCAGACACTAACACCTCCTGGGAGAGTTCACCTGGTCACCGTCCTTCCTTCGTCCACCTCTACTATCCCCTGAGGGGACCATTCAGGTCCCTATAGGAGTGGTTTGAGATTTTCACTCAAACTTATAGAATCTATCTAGGATAAGGGGTTCCTTTTGTTATGGCCAGTCCTGAGCTAACAGAGACATGGTTCGACTTCCTTAGAAGATCACTGCTTCCATGGGCTCTAGGAGCCTTGTTTCTTCTCTAGAGAGACAGGCCTATGGTGGCTTTGCTCAGGCTGCTTGGTGAGATACATGTAGGCATCCAGTTTCTCAATGCCCTCCGAGGAGGGGTGGGGAAACAAGGGACATGGTGTGTACATACGTTCTGAGCCACCCCTAGGGAAGCACAAGGAGAGACCCAGAAGGAAGATCGAAGGTCATGCAGTAAACCTGCGCCTGCTGTCCAGGTGCTGCTCCAATGTGACCCTTCCCAGCACTATGAGTGGGAGGCTGGGAATGTGGCCCCAGTGCCAGGGAGCTGGGGGGCGCCGGCCCGCCATCTGCTCTTACCATGAAGGGTGGCTGCCTGCCCAAGGCCTGAAAGGATTCTGTGCCAGGCCTGCTAAGTACATCACCTCATTCTGTCTTGTGTAGATTCCACACTACCCATTTTACAGATCAGAAAATTGAGGTCAAGGGAGATTAGGTAGACCCACATCCTGACAACCCCTCCCAGGACCACCTTTGCCCATAGCCACTGCTTCCTCTGGAAGCCCCCCACCGCCTCTAACCTCGGGGTTGCAGGGGATGTCTTGGCCTTCTGTCATCAGCCCTGCAAAGTTTTGCCCAACTTTGGTGCACATTAAGACATAATTAATCTGATTCCTTATCTCTTATCCATCAAAGCCACACACAGCAGCAATGCTGGGACACTGCAGGGAAGGGACCGAAAGCCTGACCCCTGGCAGCATCCCCAAGAATCCTGCCCAGACTGCCCATCTCTATATGCCTCCAACCTCCATGCTAAGCAGGGGCCTCCGCTCACAGGATGGCATCCTGAATTCTGCTGTGCTGGGCGCATCCCAGGCTATGTGCACCTCCCATCTCTGAGGGGCTGCTGGCAAATAGGGGAGTGTGCATTGCATAGTGGTGGCCCTCCCCACACCACTCTCTGGTCCTGGAGCCCCCATGTTTGGTCTCTAAGGTGAGGAGAAGAGAGTAGACTCAGGCCGAGTGGACATGCAGTGCTGATTCTTGGCTTTCAAGGCCGGATCTGCCCTTTTTCCTTGCTCCCAGAGAGAGGGATGAGTGTCTAGGGCTCCCTAGTGGTCACCAGTAGATGGGCTCAGAGTCCTCTCCCAGTGGGTACAGCAAGATTGGTAGCCTCTGTCTGAGCACCAGCCTGCGCCGGCGATGAATAGGATGCTTCCGGTCCCTGAGAGCCCAAAGTCTGGTGCAGAGACAGAGTTCAGGAAGATGGGGTCCCCAGGCTGTGCCTGAGGCATCAGCACTTGATTCATTCCCCTTCCCTACCCCTGCAAGGAATGCAGATCCTTGTAGAGCCACCCACCTGACAGTGACAGCTAAATTGGGAGCCGCTGTTCACACCAGGAGCCCAGCAGACAGTCAAAACCAGGTCTGGGGGGCGGCGGGGTTGGGGGGGGGAAGGAGGGCGAGGAGGCACCTGGTAAGGGATCTGCAAGCACCCAGTAGGGCAAGGAAGGCAGGCCTAGGCACAGCTGGAGTGGACAAGAGTGGAGGCCAGACCCATCCTGGGGTCACAGTGAGGGGGATCCTGCTGGGCCAACTCAGACTTAGTGCCCAGGCCTGCTTTTCCCTGAGCCCCTTTCTGAGCTACCATGACCCACAGGGCATGTAGATTTGCTCCATTTCCCAGATGGAGAGGCCAAGGGCTCATCCTTGATTGCCTGCTGAGGGCAGAGAAGGACTGTGGAGGCCAGAGATCCGACTCAAAAAGCACTTTCTTTCCCTCAATGCTTTTATCTGCTCTCTTGCTCAGTTATTTAGTCACTCAACAAACTCTCTGGGAGGCTGATTCCAGATACCATCATACTTCTGCGGACTTCCATGTTTTTCATCCCCACAGGGCGCAAGCGGGGAAACTGAACCCAGGGAATAAAGTCTTGTCTTAGGCCACTCAGCTAGTGAGCCCAAAACAAAGTGGGTATCTATGCCACATGGTCACCTGGAAGCCCACAGAGACAGATGGCCAGGCAACTGGGACAGAGCCCACCGGGCACTCGCCTGCTGTTCCACATTCTACTGGGTTGGCCCAGCTCAAGCCCTCATGATTCTGCCCCCAGCAAGTGTCTCTGCATCCCAAGAGCCATGAAACAGAGACCCAGGCAGAGTGGGGTCTGGCAGAGCCTTCATCCCATGCTGAGCTTATTCTGGACTGAGCCTTGCCCTGAACCCTGCCAAGGGTCTCAGGCAAGGAGCAGGGAAGGGGCCAGATCTGACCTTGACGTGAGACAGAAGGCTCTGTGCCCAGTCCTGGAGATTGGGGCCCTGGGCTGGGACTTACTGGGTGCAGAACCTCTTTTGTTCAATGGGCCTTGTTGCTGCCCTCTTGCATGGAGGTTGAAGGGCCTGTTTGCAGTGCCTACCATGAGGAGGGGGCTCTGAAGAAGCTACAGCAGCAGGCAGGCCTCTAAGGCTGGGGTATTTTTAGCCAGGATTTCTGCTGACAGTTCAGGATGACTGAGGTTTTCTGTCAGCCTCAGAGGTACTTCTCTCAGCCTGTAAGGACACTCAGGGTCTGCCCATGCCACCCCAGCTCTGCTTGGTGCCCCCACCCCACCAGCCCAGGCAGCTTCAGCATTTCAACCAGGTGGCTGGTTTCTCCCAAGTTAGGTCAGCCACTGTGAAAAATGAGCTTAGGCTCTGGGGGATGCAGTGGAGAACAGGTGAGGGAAGACTTGGGCACAGAGCTGTGGACTGTCTTTCTCATGGATTCTGAGCTCCGACTTGCCATTCTTGACTGGCCAACCTGAGGGTCAGGTTTCTGGGAGGCTTTGACTCATGCCCAGGCTCCAGGCTCTGGGCTGAGTGTGTGCAAGTTCAGCTTGAAGGCAGACTGGCTGCTGCCTGCCACCCACCTACAAATCTCCTCTGGAATGAGTGGTCAGCAGAGTGGCCACAGCTGACCATCCCAGGCCCAGCTTCTCTCCCAGATACTTATGCTCAGTGCTACTCACTTGCTCTGACCACCTGGCCTCTCCAGATAGGCCTACAGGGTCTGCCGAGCACTGTCCACCTACCTGCTCTGGCTGCTGGGCCCCTCCAGCCCGTTCTACAAGGTCAGGTGCGTGCGAGCAGAAAGGCCCACACTTGGGCCCACAGAGCCTCACAACTTAGCCAGGACCACCTCCCTTCCCATGGCAAGTTATGACACCCAGAGAGAGGGTCCTCCACCTTAGCCGCTCCCTTGGGACACCTTCTTTCAAGGCCTGGGGGCAGAAACACTGTCCAGCACCCTGGACAGCACCATGCCTGCACACTCCACCCACAGGGCTTAGCCAGGCTGGCCAGCGAGGCCCATGGACCCTACCAATGAGGTGAACCCTGAGCTGAGACCCAGGCGCGTGTGCGCCACGCTAAAGTTCTGACGGCTTGTTCCATGAATAAATCAAGAGGCCAGGCCAAAGCAATTCTGAAAGTCACATGAAAGAATAAGCAAACAGAGAAACCAAGGAACAATTTAAAACTAAATGTACAGAGGTAGATTTTCTGTATGTGATTCTAAAATACATTCCAAAACCACAAGAATTAACGCAGCCCATAGACAGTCAAATGATGGGAAAGAAAGTCCAGAAAGAGATTTTAATGCAAATATGAAAAGGGGGCAGTTGAAATCCAGGAGGGAAAAATGGATTATTTAATAAATAACTCAAAATATATAATAAATACACGGTCTTAGGACAACTAAACAGATATGGGGGAAGCTTTTGGATTCCTACCTCGCTCCTTGAGGTTAAAATAAGTTCCAAATGAACCAAAATTTTAAAAAGTAAAAAACAAAAGCATAAAACTACTAGAAGAATAATCTATAAACTTGAGTCATTCTAAGAATTATACAAAACCAAGAAACCATTAAATAATAGATGGGCATTTAACCTCATAAAAATAAAAGGCAGATGCCTGGGAGGGAAACAAACAAACAAAGCAACAAACTGTGGGAATATCGGAAACTCATCTCACAAAGGGCCGTTTCTTGTTATGTATATAAATTCTTACAAATTAGTAAGAAAAAGACCGATAACACAGGAAATAGATGGGCCAAGACATGAAATGAGCCCATCAAAACAGGCTCAACTTCGCTTAAAATGAGAAAGATACAAATTTAAATTACAGTGAGATGCAGTATCCCCACCCCGACAGGATGGCAAAGTTCAAGGTGAAGGATTCACTCTGTTGGGGTGGGCAACTGCAGGAGCTGCTGGGAGTGACAGAGGGGACACCTATATATATGGTTAGAAGGTGGAGAGGGGGCACCTGCAGGTATGGCTAGGGGTGTCAGGTGACTGGAGGTGAGGTGGGAGGGAGCCACTTCTTCATGCTCCTTTATTCCATATCACTGTCCAGGAGATCCAGTCTAAATAGAAAATAAAGCGTTATTTTAAAATAAAACAAATGACACCATCC
>NW_011899321.1:4466-4839 GCF_000151845.1 Pteropus vampyrus | reverse complement strand
AGTGAGAGTTGAACTGTGAGATCTCTGTGGTCTATTTAAACTCTTAAACTCTTTTTCTGCATGTGTTTTCTCCTTCAGCAGACGTTTGTTAAGTATCTATTCTTTGGCAGATTTGTGCAAGGACTTGAGGATAATGAGTCTTCAGGGGAGATCAGTGGCCAGTAGGAAGGTGAGACGTGGGACAAAAACAAACAAACAAACAAACAAACAAAAAAACACAACACATCAGAATTTGTAAATCAGAAGTTAGAAGCCAGTGTGCATGCCCAAAGGAGGGTGGTGGTCACTGAGCGCTAGTGGACCAATGAGGGGTGCACATTGCCCACTGTGTGCCAGGGGTGCGGGGAGGAACGTCTGGGAAAATATCTTGGTG
>NW_011899321.1:0-2304 GCF_000151845.1 Pteropus vampyrus | reverse complement strand
GACTGGAGTAAAGAGAGATGGCTTGGGATCAGATTGTAGAGAGTCTCAAAAATTAGGAAGATGAGTTTTGATTATGGTATGAAGTCAAGTTATAGAGCAGAGAAAACAAAAAATGGTGTTTTAGAAATTTCAATTTGAGAAATTGTTGACACCATTTAGGAAATTGACTGTGGTTTTAGGATCTTGGATTCTGGTAGCAATAGGATTTGAGAGAGGAAGGATGTGATATTGAATAAACTGAATGGATTAAGAACAAATACAAGGTAGATGTTCTCAAACTTGAATGTGCATCAGAATTACCTGAGGAGCTTGTTAAAAATTCCCAGATAACAAACATCCTCTGAGGTCCTGATTTTGAAAGGATGAGTAAGGTACTCTAGGTAATTGTGATGTTAGTGGTAAACAAAAATTTCAGCCAGAGATACTGGGATTATTGCAGATGAAGAAATGGAAATTAAGGGAGTAATTCTGTGAGGCAAATAGCGAGCTTGGTTTTGGACAAGTTGAGTGTGATCTTTATATGCCACAGTGAGTTTGATTGTAGGACATTCAAGTGGAAAGAGCTGTCTTGTGAAAATAGGTTTTTGCATTGGATAGAGTGCATCTCTGTAGTTATGAGTCTAGATGGCGTATCAAGAGGAAGGGTGTTGGAAAAAGAGCAAGAGTATGACCTTTTCTTCTGATTAATTTACCTCAGAAACACCAGGGCACTGACAGATCTCTTTACTTAAGCCAGCTCAACCCAGCGTCATTCTTGTTTTTCTTTTAAAAGAATGTTGACATTTCTTGTTTCATTTTTTTTCAACTCCTGGGAGAGGTGTGTGTGTGTGTGTGTGTGTGTGTGTGTGTGTGTGTGTGCGTGCGCGCGCGCGTGTGTGTGTGTGTGTCTACACACACAGTCTACACACAAACACACATGTGTAAATAAATAGCTTGGCAGAATCAAGCTTGTCTTGACATAGCTACACTGTTTTCAACCACTGTAGACAGCTGTTTGAGCTATCGGTTGAGGCACATTAAAGTAATTAAATAAATAATGCAATGTTAATTATTATAGTACTAATCTGTGATAATATATCAGTGACTTATTTGGCTCTGTGCCCTCCATTCCTTAACCTATCTCAATGTCGGCATTGACATCATTATTATGTTTATAGTATCTGAAATATCCCTGTTTATAAGTGATTCTTAACCCATTTTTTGGACCCCCCCCAGAAAGCTTTTCAGATAACTTTAGCTAGTATTTTGAAATTCTCAAAAATTAGTTCCAATTTTTTTTTTTTAATTTGGAAAACAAATACTGTGTTGTACTGTTTAGAAGAGTCTGGGTATATAAATTGCTCTGGTCTCTAAATCAAGTAAGTAGTGGCATTGTCCTTCAACTGCCAAATTGATATGAATCACTGTGATAAAGGAAGTTTAGTCTAATCCATTCATAGAGGAAGAAAAGTAGCCTGCTAGCTTAAAGCCCTTCTTTTGGCTTTGGTGCAGATTTTATAAAATGGTAATTAAGCTCATTCACCTCTGGACAAACTAGAGGTCTTTGAAACTGCTCCATCTGAGTGGAAAAGGCCTAATACAAAGTGACTTATTCTAAAACATCTTCAGGAATGCCATGGACCAAAATGAATCCCATGAAACCTAACCTATATACAGATAGTTTCCAGCATATGAGCCAGTTATGTTTCAAAAGTTTATGTGTAAGGCAGCTGTTTGGAACTCAGAACACATTTTTTTCCCTCTTACTGAAATAGTATAAAAAATATTGGCGATGTTCCCAGGCCAGCTTACAAATCATTTTTAACCCAAAGTGTACCGTGAGTTTTAACTACGGTTTCACTTTATTAAGTGGATATTTTTGTTTCTGTGGGGAAAAAGACATCCCAAATCAGTTTGAAAGAAATAGCTCATCTTTGCTTAGCCGGGTTAGGGTCTTCTCAGATGTTGCTGGTCAAGCTGGGCACCAGTAATTTACTAGCTGTACATTCATAAACAGCTGTCTACTCCCCATGATAAAGGCATATTACTAGGTTGTTCACTCATGATGTTAAAGCTTGTTTGGGAATTATCTTTTATCTGGCAAGGATGATTGGTGTCCAGGGCAAAAAAAGGAAATACCTACTAAGTTATCAGTGACATAAAATTATGTAAAATATTATAGCATTGTTTGTTATATTGGATTTTAATGCTTTGAGCTTTGGTGAACCATCTATAATAAATTATCTCTATTATAATTAACACGTTTTATTATTAATCTATATTTCGTTTTGACTGGTCATGGTTGGTGAATTTTTTCATTAAATG
>NW_011899320.1:2976-5388 GCF_000151845.1 Pteropus vampyrus | reverse complement strand
AACCAGGAAGAAATACAAAATCTAAACAGATCTATTACTAGCAATGAAATTACAGCAGTAATCAAAAAATTCCCAACGAATAAAAGTCTGGAACCAGATGGCTTCACATGTGAATTCTACCAAAGATTCAAAAAAGAATTTATACATGTCCTCCTTAAACGATTTCAAAAAATATATACATATTAAAGAGGAAGGAATGTTTCCAAACATTCTATGAAGCCAGCATTATTACCTTGATACCAAATCCAGACAAAGACATTACAGGCTAATATCCTTCATGAACACAAATGCAAAAACCCTCAACAAAACATTAGCAAACCAGATGCAACAATACATTAAAAATATTATACACTATGACCAAGTTGGAATCATCCCATGGATGCAAGGATGTTTCAACACCTGTAAATCAATCAACGTTGATATATGACATTAATAAATTAAAGGATAAAAACCATATGATCATTTCAATAAATGCAGAAAAAACATTTGACAAAATTCGACATCCTTTTATGATATAAAATCTCAACAAAGTGGGTATAGGAGAAACATATCTCAACATAATAAAGACTTTACATGATAAACCCACAGCTAATATTCTAATATACTCAATGATGAAAAGCTGAAAGCTTGTCTTCGAAGATCAAGAACAAGAAAAGGATGCCCGCTATCATCACTTCTATTCAACATAGCATTGGAAGTCTTGGCCACAGCAATCAGACAAGAAAAAGAAAGAAAAGGCAACCAAGTGAAAAGGAAGAAGTAAAATTATTATTATTTGCATATGCTATGATACTATATATAGAAAACCCTAAAGACTCCACCAGAAAACTCCTAGAACTAATAAATGAATTCAATAGATATAAACTATTGAGTTGGGCAGCACCTCAGAATGGATTCAAAGGTCCTTTGATAATTCAATCATATGTAGCCACAATATGATTCCACCACTCATATTCACATGAAAACATGTAATGCCTTGAATGGTTATTTAATTCTGTGTGTATATCTTGCCTTCTTGAATGATAGTAAGGGATCACAGAGTATCTCTATGGAGCCTGACACAGCGACAATTCAAGGTGAAGATGCTCTAAAAGAGCTTAAAGAGAAAGGCCATAAATTTGTTATGTACTTCTTGAGTCACTGAGGAGAGATCCATACATCATCTTATTACTCCTCACAACTCCATGAGGTATATGTATCATTAGCATCTCCACTTGATAGGTGGAAAAACTGAAGCTCAGAGAGGTTAAGCAATCTGCCCAGGTTACAAGAAAGAGGCAGAACCAGGATTTGAACCCAGGAAGTATAATTCAAAAGTAAGACTACAAAAATAAAAATTAGCTACAATTTAGGCAATGTTCTATGTTTAATTAATTTATATATGTAATTACTAGCTTATTTACAATATAACTAACTTAATCCTCAGAACAATCCTATAAAGTAGGACCAACTATTCTCCCCCACTATTATCCTATCTGCTTTTATAATAAAATGATTCATATTTGTCTTTCAGATCACAGTTCTCAAACTTCCACTCTTCAAAAGTGACTGTAATCTATTTTGGCTTGCTCTCATATTCTCTGATTGAGTAGGGCATTTTAATTTCACCTGAATAATTTGTGTGGTCATTTAATTCTTGTCCGTTCACCCTGACAGACTAAAATTACAAGGGAATGTTACTGACTACTGTAGTAGATAAACCCTGACCTATCAGAAGTTTCGCAGTTTATTTTGCACTCACACAGTTGACTGTGGGTGCTCAGAAGGAAGATTTCCACAGGCTGATTCAGAAACCAGGCTCCTTGCATCTCACCCTCCAACCTCTCCTGGGCCTCCACTCCTTCACCTCCAGAAGGCAGATGGAAAAAGAGGGACAGAGGATCGAGTAGGAAGTTTTGTTAATGGGTCCATCTAAACATGGTGTACTTTACTTCCATACACAGTCTGCTGGCCAAAACTCAACCATATGAATGCATCTTACTGCAAGGGAGTCTGGGAACACGGTCTAGCAGGGAGCTGCAGAGGAAGGGAAAATAGGTTTAGCAAACAGCTAACCAGTCTCCTTCCCAGAACAGACCAACACATATGCACCTTTTCATCTTCTGCTATTGTATGAGACTGTGCAGAAATTATAGGCTAACCACCCTTCCCTGTGACTTCTTGTTTCACCTAGTGATGTGTCTTTAATTTCCATCAGATCATAAGCTCCACAGAAGTGGACACTCAGTCTGTCTCGTCTTGTCACAGCATGCCTATGGCTAACAAACATTTTAAGGGCCTGCAAAAAATGATTAAGCCCTGAAGAAACAATTTATTGGCTAAAATATGAAGGAAAAACTGTAAGATTAATAAATGAATGAAATTTCCTCAAAAGATAACATATCAATTAGTTAACTACATGTTTATTCTACA
>NW_011899320.1:0-2303 GCF_000151845.1 Pteropus vampyrus | reverse complement strand
ATTAGCTACAATTTAGGCAATGTTCTATGTTTAATTAATTTATATATGTAATTACTAGCTTATTTACAATATAACTAACTTAATCCTCAGAACAATCCTATAAAGTAGGACCAACTATTCTCCCCCACTATTATCCTATCTGCTTTTATAATAAAATGATTCATATTTGTCTTTCAGATCACAGTTCTCAAACTTCAACTCTTCAAAAGTGACTGTAATCTATTTTGGCTTGCTCTCATATTCTCTGATTGAGTAGGGCATTTTAATTTCACCTGAATAATTTGTGTGGTCATTTAATTTTTGTCCGTTCACCCTGACAGACTAAAATTACAAGGGAATGTTACTGACTACTGTAGTAGATAAACCCTGACCTATCAGAAGTTTCGCAGTTTATTTTGCACTCACACAGTTGACTGTGGGTGCTCAGAAGGAAGATTTCCACAGGCTGATTCAGAAACCAGGCTCCTTGCATCTCACCCTCCAACCTCTCCTGGGCCTCCACTCCTTCACCTCCAGAAGGCAGATGGAAAAAGAGGGACAGAGGATCGAGTAGGAAGTTTTGTTAATGGGTCCATCTAAACATGGTGTACTTTACTTCCATACACAGTCTGCTGGCCAAAACTCAACCATATGAATGCATCTTACTGCAAGGGAGTCTGGGAACACGGTCTAGCAGGGAGCTGCAGAGGAAGGGAAAATAGGTTTAGCAAACAGCTAACCAGTCTCCTTCCCAGAACAGACCAACACATATGCACCTTTTCATCTTCTGCTATTGTATGAGACTGTGCAGAAATTATAGGCTAACCACCCTTCCCTGTGACTTCTTGTTTCACCTAGTGATGTATCTTTAATTTCCATCAGATCATAAGCTCCACAGAAGTGGACACTCAGTCTGTCTCGTCTTGTCACAGCATACCTATGGCTAACAAACATTTTAAGGGCCTGCAAAAAATGATTAAGCCCTGAAGAAACAATTTATTGGCTAAAATATGAAGGAAAAACTGTAAGATTAATAAATGAATGAAATTTCCTCAAAAGATAACATATCAATTAGTTAACTACATGTTTATTCTACAATCATGTAGAAATTTAATACAGCTGAAATCATAGGAACCAAACAATTAATTTATTATTTAAAAAGCTCAAAATTATAAAAATCCCTTCAAAATCATAAAGCAAAAGCTTTATTTAAAATAATTTCTGTGGTATATGAGGAAGGGCTTCAAAAATAAGAGTGTATCACATGGTGGATGGAGATTGTAATCAGACAGCACTGGCTGCATAGAAGGTAGTGAGTCATCATTATTAAATACTGTTATATTTGAGAATGATGATGGGGACATTTGGAATTCTTAACATAAATCCTAGAAAGGCAGAGATCTTAGGAGAAAAAGGAAATCGAAGGTTTCGTGAAGATGAGCTGGGTAAAGCACTGGCCAGCAGAGAGAAAGACAACAATTGCAGAGTTGGGTTTAATGTTGCTCTCTCCCCAAGCCCTTCTTGGAGCCTGGGGGCTTGGTAGGGAGGACCTGTCACCTCTTCATTTACAGACTGTACAGAGAATTTGGATTTTTTGCAGTTTGCTTAGGTTTGATTTCATCCTTGTTGGCTGGAAAGAGCAGTGAGGCTAACATCTATAGCTGACCATCCCCACCCTTCATATGTTGTGACACTTTCTTAATTATGTCCTGAGACCTTCAGGTTTGCATTTCTCACTTGAGGATCGATCATCAGTACTGACTCTTACTGCCTGTTTCTTTAGCTACGATTCTGGCAATTCACAAATCTGAATCTTAAGTTCTGACCTTTTTATATTCACTTTTTATAACTTAAAATATTTGCGAGGAAAAAAAATTAAAGAAACTTATCAGACCACCCTGTAAAATGGATTAACTGTTTTCCAAATCTGCTCTACTTTTCAACTTCATTCAGAGACTGGAAGGCTGGTTCTTACTATGGTGACTAGCACTTTGGCAGTCCCAGTTCCTAGGGGACTGGGATAGGGGTTTGGGATTCCTAGTTTGGAAATCCCAAACCCCTATCCCAGTCGTTCGTTCAGCAACTGTGAGGATATTTCTAAGAGGAGTCCTCACTCTGGAGCCCAGCCCCCAACCTACATCGTCCCAGTACAATTTAATAAACCTTTGCTGAGGACCTGTTCAATGCACGCTACCCTGAAAATCTCCTGGCAGATGCAAAAGCTAATATGTAAGAGCAGGTCAGGAGGTGTACAGTCTAGGAGAAGCAATGGACTATAAATGACTACCATTTAGCAGAGTAGAAACGTCATATGGGCTAAACAA
>NW_011899319.1:4688-6015 GCF_000151845.1 Pteropus vampyrus | reverse complement strand
TTGGGAGACCCGACTTTGGGTGGCGAGCGCACAGTGCGATGTGCAGATGGTGTATTACAGAATCGCACACTTGAAACCGACAGAATTTTATTAACTGATGTCGCCCCAATACGTTTCTTAAAAAAAAAAAAAGAAAAACCAAAACAGTGTCAGGCACAGACCAGGGGCTTGGCAGATAGATGTTCCTGGTGAGACCTCGTCCCAAGCTTATTGGAAGATACGATTAAAATATGCGAAGAGAATGAGCACGATCAGATCACAGGACCTGAACTATTTCGAGCACCAACAGAGCGACTCAGAGCCGGGCCGGTGAGAACAGACAGGACATGTAAACGGAAGTCTGTACCTTCGTGAGCGCGTTGAGTCCCAGAGCTGTCGCCACGGCACCGGTGGTGGCGGACACGTAAGCCGTTCCCAGTTCACTGGAAAGAACAATACGTAAACACCGCGCGTATGTCGGGAAACTGGTCCTTTTTTTTAAATTTTTTTAAGAGATGAGGGGAAATGTGAAAGGGTGTGATTAAGAATGGACAGTCCATAAAACAACATTCAATATCACTCTACGAGCAGAAAAATCTAGAGAAAAGGCAAGTAGACCCATAAAAAAGTGGGATTCTCACCTACAACTGGACACACAGAATAGGCAGGTGTGGGGGGCGGGGAAGGAAGGGAGCTAGCTGTGATTGTGTAGGAAGTGACAAGGGCAGGAAAATGCACGCTGGCCTACACGTCTGTGGCACATCTGCTTAAATAATAATAATAAACAAATACTTTGCAGAATACCAATGTACACACTGAAAGTAAAATGTGATGCTGCCGTTCTTCAAATGATGTCTCAGTGCGCGAGAGTCCGAAAAGTCTCGCTTTCAAAATACAATTAAGCCCAAGCAATCCTCTCTTGTTTAAAAATAAATTTTAAGTCACGGAGTGGCTGCAGGGAAGGGGTGATAAACGCTGCCGGATGCAGACTTCCAGACCCTTTGTGCCAAACGATGACAGAAAACCCCAGGGCTGTCGACAGCGACTTCAAGCCGCAGAACAATAAGGGAAACACGACGTTGTGCGAGGTGTGCTCGCAGGTTCGGTGAACGAAGCACTTCGGCCTCTCCAAACGTTATTTTCATGGAGGCGAGAGTAAAAGCCCATTCACTTGCTTTGCGGCCCTACGGATGACCTCTTTTAAAGACAAATCGGATATAAAAGTCCCCTCGATTTAGGGCCACGGTGGAAGAGTGTGCTCCATGACGTTCTGAACGATACGAACGGTGTGCACAAGCACACGCTTTTAAAACGGGAGAGCATCCCCCCGAATCTACGGCGCGCTGGG
>NW_011899319.1:0-1998 GCF_000151845.1 Pteropus vampyrus | reverse complement strand
CATCTTGGGCTGGAGGTAGGGCTGTGTTAAGTTCAGGTAACTATGAACCCTGGACACCTGTAGTCAGCGATGGGGGATCAAACACATCTTCCTAATTCTAACTTTTTTTGGCAAACAGGATCTCATTATAGAAAAAAGTAGAATCACTGAGTGATGGATCAAGGACAACACACCAGCACGGTGATCCGTCACTGTCGTAAGCCCCGGAGCACAAAGGGCACTGTTACCTGTAATCACGCACGATTTTGCCCGCGTGCTCCAGCTGTCTGTCGGTTAACAGGATGTTCCTGGGGTCGGTCACCGTAAAGAAGTGCTTGGCTCGTCCCACAAAAGTGCTCTGATCCCATCGAGGTTCTTCGATGTTAATGCTTGGTGGCAGTTCTCCAGACATTGTCCTGGACGAGGGGGAGTCAGAAATGCAAGTCCAGTTAAGGCGGTGTCACCGCTCATTCAGAAACTTTGTCAGCTCACTCATCTTCAGGTAAAGATGTATGTATGTCCTGTTTACAAAAATAACCGCTAAAAATGGCAGAAAGATCATCTAAATCCAACGCTCACTCCATAAATCGCGATCTCAGCCAAGTTTTATTAATTCCCCCCCATGTGGCTCTTTAAAAGTCCATGGGATTACATCATTCTTACTTCTGGAAACCTAGAAATACTCCAGAGAAAACAGAGAGAGAAAAAGTTAAAAATAATAACAGTACCAGGACCTCCCGTCCGAAATCCTTTTTCTGGTTGAAACGATCAGTGGCAAAAACCAGCACTGCACTCCGGTGGAACTCTGTCCTCCCTACCTTAATTACACCAGCGTCACAGGAGGGGAGGGTGTCCCCGGGGTGTGGGAGGGGACGGAAGGCATTTAGTTTGCCTGGAAAGAGAGCACAGCCAGCCGGACCTGCCGCCCACTCCCCAGGAGGGAGATTCTAGACTGACCAGTGGGGACGGCATTCCTGGGGAAGGCCACACCTGCATGAGATCAGGTAGTAAGTTTCGATCCGGTGTCACGGGCTTAGCCCAAGTCACTCCATTTGGACCCGTCGCTTCTTCGTGACGTAAAACTAGGCATGCCCGCGGGGCCCACGGCGGGAGCCCCTTTGTTGTGCAGCTGCATGAGGAGAGTGGGGACAGCACGGGTGACCACGAAGCCACAGCGGGTCAGAGGACAGTTTCGGAGAACGAGGTGCTACCTCTGGCGGAGGAGGGGGCAGGGACAAGGAACAAGACCCCAAGGCACAGACTGCACGCGACACCAAAGAATGCGTTCAAGCGTGTGCAGGTGCGTGCGTGCAGCAAGTGACGGGTACCACCGAGAGGCCCGGAGGGCGGCGCAGGGGGCCCCTCCTCGCTGTGTTCACCCGAGGCTCTGACGGGGATGCGGACGGAACCCCCGGAACCGCTTTGAAGTTCGGAGGTTGTGCCAGAGAGACGGGGACAGTGGAGCAGCACCTGCTCGCTCCGAGTCCCCGTGTCACCTTTCGGTGCTTCTCGCGACGTCCCGAGCTCTGTCACTACCTCTGTCTTCGTTACCGCGATCTCGGATGTTAACACCGCCACCGTTTCGGGGTGCCACGAACCGCACCCATAAAGCGTGGCGAACCTGACTGATAAACGTTGCCACTGCTCTGACTGCTCCACGGACCGGCCCTTTCCTTGTCTGTCCCTGAGACGTGGGGGCTGAAGAATTAGGTCAGCTGACGACTCACAGTGGCTTCTAAGCGTTCAAAGGGAAAGGAACCGCGAAGGTCTCTGCTTTAAATCAAAAGCCAGAGACGATTAACAGGCCCGTTCAGAGTCGTCCGTGGGGCTGGGACTTTTACCAAGTCACTGGGTTATACTGCGATCCTCATGAACCCCTCTGGGAGGCCTCAGTGCGTGTCCCGCCCCCGACGGCATGGTCTGGGACACCCCACCCCACAGAAAGAAGCCCTCGTGGCTAAGTCTGCTCCACTCAGGCAATGGCTGCGGGTTTAGTTTCCAAGGACGCTGGGTGTGGCC
>NW_011899318.1:2764-4917 GCF_000151845.1 Pteropus vampyrus | reverse complement strand
CGTAACGTAAGGGGATGGTGTCGGGCGCGTAGTGTGGACCCGTGACTCGTAGGCTTCGGCGGATTCCCCAGGCGGGAAAAGCCTTCCTCTCCTTCCCCGCCTGCAGAGGCCCTTCTCACCTCTTCGGGACCAGCTTGATGTGGCTTCTGCGAGACCCCTCTCAGATGCGCCTGGTCGGGTCCCGTCCCTTCTACCTTGGGCTCCTGCTACACTTTGTTGATGCTTCTAGTGCATCTTTCCTCCCTCCTCCTTAAGTCTTGGGGATCTTTGTCCTTGCATGTTTTTTTTTTTTTTTTTGGGTTGGTTTTTTGTTTTTTTTTTTTACACATTGCTGCGTCTCCTTACCCTTTAACAGAAAAGCTAGGATGTAGTCGGCCTCTACTAAGCGTTTGTAGAATCGACAGCATTCCCGAGAGCAGGCAAGTGCCCAGTAGAGGCGGGCTGAAAGGGGATAAGGTAGCACGCTGTAAAAATGTGCGCTCGAAGCTCTGAGGACAAGCGTTAGTCATCAGAGCTCCGGTGACTGAAAGAGACTTGGATTCGGGCAGCAAAGTGACTGTGAAAGGGAAGGTCAGCCAAAGGAGGACCTTTCAGTCACTTAGTCTACTGCCGGCCCCTTCTCGTTAGCATCCAGGAAGAGAGGGAGCGGAAGCCGTGACCCGTGGTGGGGGTGGCGTAATAGAGAGAAAGGGAGGGTCGAGTCCTGCGTTTGTCACTCACTAGCTCTGTGGCCATCGCGAGTTATTTAGTCTCAGCAATTTTCAGTTTCCCGAGGATGGTCGGGGGGACTGGAGATGAGTCACCTACCTGCGTTCACGAGCTGGTACCTTTGTCATTGAGAACTCGACTACTTGGCACCTGATTTTTTTTTTTTTCCTTCTAATTAAAAAAAGAATAATGAAAACTAACCCTGAATAAAATCCCTTTTGAGCAAGATGTCCTGACTGCTCCTGGTTCGGGGCCGCCCAGGACCCTCTCGGCATGGAGCAAAGCCTCGGGAGACGGCAAGTCGGCCTCTTCCTAGCCCGGGTTGACTTCTGTTTCCTGACCTCAGCCTAGAAAAATTCTTGAAATTGTTCTTAGGGGCACTGAGGTGGGGCGTGGAAAACGTCAGTGTCCACTTGCTCCCGGTAAGGAGAAAATTGCTCAGGGGCGCGTGTCCCACCGATGGTGGATTAGTGCAGTCAGTGCCTACACGAAGGACACTTGATGTCACGGTGACTCACCCTGTGTGACTCTCCAGGCACTTCCTGCAGGGGAAGTGTGGGGACAGATGCACCAAAATACAGCGGGACGAGGAGAGGGGCTGGACCGAGGTGAAATATTTGAAACCGGGAGGCGGCACCTTCTTTAGCTTTGAGAAACGAGAACCGTGGAAATCCCTGTTGGGCTACGTGAGAGTAGAGAGGGGGAAATCGGAGAGGGAGTTAGAAAAGGCCACAGGAAGAGATCAGCAGGGAAGGGGGGAGCAGGAAGGAGGAGGGAAAAAGTGGCCTGGGGGAGGGTAGGAAAGGGGTGACGCTCAAGCTACGGGACGGCCGACAGAAGAAGATGAAGGTCGTAAAATATAACTAGAGGTCAAAGGGGTCCCAGAAAGGAGGTGTTTAGGGACAGCTAAGGCTGTGTTTCTGCGAATCCGATGAAATCCAGGGATGCAAAAAAAGCCGACAAACTGCAAATGTCATGCGTGGTTTCGCGGCGTTCGCGGGTGGCCTGACGCCACCGTGGCCTCCTCCTCGTGGGGGGTCTGCTTTCTGTGTCCTCGGACGGCATTTCGAGGCCGTGATACAGGTCCGGAGCTTCCTCCGGCAGGTCTGAAAGGCAAACAAAGAGTTTGCGGATGTTACCGTTTGGTGTCTTTTCAACGGCATAAAGTCCACTTTTTTCAAATCCATTCAGGATCATAGTTATTTAGTCAATATTCATATAGTATTTAATTTTAGGAGTTTAGGAGTTGCTGTGACCTGTCGACTTCAGAGCTATGATCTGCGACCTGTCTGCCGACAGCTTTGCAAAGAATGTAGGGGGCAGTCACATCAAACTGTGGAAGTGTGGTCGATGACAGTAACCCAGGGCGACATTTGACCTGTGTTTAGCAAGGAAGATCTCAGTCTTGACATTTTTAGTGCAAAAGTGGTTCGGAAGGTAGACAA
>NW_011899318.1:0-720 GCF_000151845.1 Pteropus vampyrus | reverse complement strand
GAGATGCTAAGCCGATCAACGTGCTTCCTACCTCCTAGGGGTCTTTGGTTCAGACAAGGACACGTGGCAGATCTCGTCGTCGCTTCCTGAGGAAACGTCTGCCGGGGGCTGCCGGAGAGAGTTACCTCGCTTTTAAAAAGACGCAGAGAGGAAATGGGTTCTTCTTCCTGTGGCTTTTCTCATGTCTGGATGATGTCACATATGGAGCTACTGTAGAATCTCGTAACCATGAGAAGAACTACTCTGGGGACAAGTGAACCACCCAAAGCGGCAGAACAGAGAGAGAGAGAGAGAGAGAGAGAGAGAGACAGAGAGACAGAGAGACAGAGAGAGAGACAGAGAGAGAGACAGAGAGAGAGAGAGAGAGAGAGAGAGAGAGACAGAGAGAGAGACAGAGAGAGAGACAGAGAGAGAGAGAGAGAGAGAGAGAGAGAAGAACTTGGACCCTTAGTGATACAGTTGAGCTGTTAAATCAGCTGACCTTGCTGTCCCCCACCTCGAGAGTTTTTGCTTCGTGACGTAATGAACTCTCTTATGGTTTAAACTTCTTTGAGTTTTTAAAAATTTTATTTAGGTGTATTCATATACATTAAGAGACTTCCTTTTTTGCTTATAGTTCTGTGATTTTTGACAAATGCATTAGAGTTGTTCATTTGCTATGCATTATTAAAGCATCCTTCCTGATTAATTGATTCATTTTATTCAGAAAATATTTGTTGC
>NW_011899317.1:3415-4212 GCF_000151845.1 Pteropus vampyrus | reverse complement strand
GTGGCGGTCGCTGTCCCTGCTGGAGATGGCAGTGAGGCGTTTCCGGCTCCTGCCCGTGCAGCTGGGGGCCCCGCCGCGGCCTTGGCTGTCGCTGCTGTTGAGAGCTAGTTCTGACGCCCGGCGTCCCGTCCAGGGGCCGCCCTCAGGCTGTGGCGTGTCCCCGCCGACCCCGCCGAGCCGGGGACACGCGTCCTGTCGCCCGTCGTCAGCTGTGGGGTAGTTGAGAGCCGCCAGAGACGAGAGCCGACGTCGGACCGCTCTGCAGGTTTGACGCGTCTCGTAACCCAGAGGTTACCAAAGTTGACTTCTCTGCCGAGATCCCGCTTTCGTGGAATCCCGCGCACACTCAGCAGCTGAAGGGAGAAAAACAGACTTTTCATTGGGTTTCTGCTGCGCCTCGGTCCGGGACAGCCGCGGCGGTGGCTACGGCCGGTCGGGGGCCCACGAGGAAGAAGCACCTTGACGCCTTCCAGATCCTTCCTCGAGCGAGCGTGGCAGAGCCGGGCCGCGTGCACACGCTTCGTCCTTCGCTCGTGGGGACTCGTTTGCAGTGGGCGCTCGAGAGTCCCTGTGGGACGAGCGATGATGGCTGCTGGTCTGTATCGCTGGGAATCATTTTTTCTAGACTTTGAGTTAATTTTAATTGAATCTCATCCCCTTGACTTTCATTTACTTTTAAACGAGTTTCGGTTGCAGAGTTAGAAGGTGACTGACTCCCAGAGTTGACGAGTTTTAGTGTTTTGATCACAGATTATTACATAATGTTGACAAATGTTCCTCGGACCGAGACGCCGCCT
>NW_011899317.1:0-925 GCF_000151845.1 Pteropus vampyrus | reverse complement strand
AAGGCTTCTGTCGAGAGTGGGTCCTCCCTGCCGGGCGCGAGGGCTGGCGCCACCGTGTCCTGCTGAGCCCAGCGGGCACACGGCCACCCCACCGCTGCACTTGAATCCGGCGGCCTGGGCTCCGTGGTGCCCGTCTCTTGGACATAACTTCTTTCCTTCCCAGCCTGCGTCATCTCAAGAGGCCCCGACGCAGAGAAGGGGCCCCCTGAGAAGGACCACAGCCCGGCCAGCTGTCCCGGCCTCTCTCTGTGCCCTGCAGGAGCTGTCCCTGGTCTTGGCCGTGCCAGGCGGCTGCACTCCCCGCTATGACGCAGAGGCCGTGTCGGTCCAGCCCCGCGGTTGGCGATGGCTTCTTGTCCTGAGAAACTGGTCTCACCTGGGTCGTGCCTCTTGCAAGAGCTTCTCCAGTTCTGGGGGAGTCTCGGAATTCGGAGCTTCTGAGGCAGGCTCCTCGCGCTCAGAGACCCGGGAGGGGCGCAGACTCCTCTGGGGACGCCGTTGACAGGTCACACAGGCCTCTGCTGAGCCGGCCGCGACGAGGGCCGCCATGCCCCCTCGGGATCCGCAGAGACCGCCGCCCAGGACTCGGGGACAACGGCAGGCAGGCCCGGCCGAGGGCCCGAGTGGCCGGGAGCCAGCTGCCCGGACCAGCATGGGTGGCCCGTCCCGCAGACAGGCCCCGCGGAGCACACACCATGCCTACGTGTGTCCCGTCGCCAGGCCTCCGACCCTAGCTGCCCGAGTGCGCCCACACCCAGCGGGCTCAGACCCCAGCGTCCACCGTTCCCGCCTGCAGGGATGGGAGGCGCATCGTCCCTGCGGGCAGGAACGGGGGTACGGCAGACAGGAGGCCTCTTAGGAGCTGGCTCTTTCTTCCCTGCGGTTCAAACCCCAAAGTCGGGAGCAGCAGGGAGGGGCTCCGTGT
>NW_011899316.1:0-1458 GCF_000151845.1 Pteropus vampyrus | reverse complement strand
CTGGTCGTGATCTTTATGGTGAAGGCTCCTTTTGAAGTCTGACATCACTGAAAAAAATTCTCATAAAACCGACAAGAAAAAGAAAGCATCTCATCTTGGCTAGGAAGGCACCAAAGAATATGGAAATGAGAAACGGTCGCAGCTCTCTGCAGAAACGGGAATTCGGTAGAACCTGAGGTCACTCAGGAAGAGAGAAAAGGAAAAGACTGGTTTTCTCGAAGGGTCCGGAAAAGGCTGCCTTTGTGGGCGGGCTCCCTCCAGGGGGCAGTAGTCCTGTGTGATGCCTGAAGATGCAGGCGGAGGGGCTGCTCCCACCCCAACGGCCCGGCGGCCCTGGGCAAGTCCCAGAGACACTTGGAAGCCAGGTCTCTTATTTCTAGAGTGAGGTGATTCCGGCCAGTCCTGTCTCCCCTTGCTGGACTGTGCGGGGCTCGGAGGAGACAGGGCACTCGCTGATGGGGAGCACCACAGGAGCCCTGCTCCAAGACTCCTGCAGGGCCAGGGACCTGCAGATCCTGGGGCAGGAGATGGCCGAGGCCCGGCCGCCTGGCCCGCAGCCCTGGCCTCTGATTTCTCCACGTGCCACAGTGTCACCGACTGCTTTCAAAACTGTGCCGCGGGCACCAGCCTTGATTCCTCCTCCCTGTCAGCTGTGACGCCAGACACCGAATCTGCCACAGCCTTCATCTTCGACTTCCCAGCCTCCAGGACTGTGAGCCATAACTATCTCTGGTTTATAAGCTCCTCGGTCTACGTTTTTTGATTTTTGTTGTTGTTGTTGTTAGAGCGTCCAAAATGGACGAAGACGGTTGAAAGCCAGAACTGACCTCAGAGGCCTCGTGGGTTGTCAAGGCTGGAGAAGCCTGGGGGCACGGTCTCTGTGACTCCACCCCCCTGCCTCTCCTGCTTTGTCCCAGGTGCATCCTCATCTGCGCTTTCTGAATATGCCGGGTCCCTTCCTGACCCCAGGCCCTGAACACGCCCCTGCCTCCTCTCCTCCCTCGGCTCAGTCTTCCTACTTAAAGAGTATTCGCATCTGCCACCACCTTCTCGTATAGGTTGGGCATCCTGCCCTGTGCTTCCTGCTTGGCTCGTGGGCCTGTTCCCTTGCCTGTCACCTCCAGCGGAGTCCTTGATGACATGTCTATCCAGTTGACCTCTGTAAAGCATCTATGGGCACTTGGTTGACTTCATCTTATCTTACCAACCTCTGTGTAGCTCTCGCCACGTGCCAATCATGGTTCTAAACACGTTGCAAATATCAACGCCTTTAACCCAACCAGGCAGAGACAACGGCCATCTCTATTTCACAGGTGAGAAAACAATGGCACAAAGAGGTTATGTGGCTAATAAATGGTGGACAGGAGAATGGCTCCTGTTCCCAAATGGCCCGAACTGGGCTGAGTAGTGGCCCCTCAAATTCCTGCCCACCCAGAACCTCCTTCTGTGGACACGACC
>NW_011899315.1:3097-5330 GCF_000151845.1 Pteropus vampyrus | reverse complement strand
ATATATATATACATGTGCATACTTCAGAATACTGTACTTGCTTTTCTGATAAGTGGTGTTTATTCACTAGCATCAGATTTCTGGTTTCTGGCTCTCACCTAGCATGTTGAGAGTTACAGATATTTCCTAAGTACTGCAGATAATTGAACTCTGATGAGCAGAAGAAATTTTTGTGATGTTATTATTTTTTTCTAAGCGCTTAAAGATGACCTAAATTTTTTAGTCATAAATTATTACGTCTATGTGGACAAATACAAACAGAATATTTTGTTAGTCCGGGGTTTTGTTTGTGGTATTTGGTAATATTAGATCATTCAAAACATGAATGCAAAAATTCACACACATTTACCATGTTTCATCTGTAGAAAGACAGTAGTCATAATCTCCTTAATAAAGTCAAGTCATAAGTAGCCTATAAACTAGTTTTTACACGTTAAATTTTACTGTACTTTGTTCTTTTCACCTGTTCTAAATTTGCTTCATTTTGTCCTCAGGTGTTGAGTGGGGCTTGGTGTTTCCTGATGCCAATGGGGAGTATCAGTCTCCCATTAACCTGAACTCCAGAGAAGCTAGATATGACCCCTCCCTGCTGGACGTCCGCCTCTCACCAAATTACGTGGTCTGCCGGGACTGTGAAGTCACTAACGACGGACACAGCATTCAGGTTATCCTGAAGTCAAAATCAGGTATTTTAGAAGGTGCTTTTGCATGCCCTCATAAACTAGAAGTCATCTTGGAGCGATCGAACTCTCATTTGGCTTGTGTGACCTTAAAGGTGAAAATAACATAGCTCTGTTGTCAGAATACCTTTGTACATTCTAAAATGCATTTTTAGGAATTATTTTCTGACACATTTTTGAAAGGATAAAAGGATGAAATTATGAAGATGTCAGTTCGATTGTTCTACATTATGATATTACTGGAACAATCTTAGTTGGTCAACTTAAACATTTTTGGAATTTGAGGAAAAGTATATACAGGTGTACTAATCTGTAGTTTTTCTTAAATTGTTAATTAGCTTAAATCATTCAGATAATTATAATTCTGTTTTACTGCATTGTAAAACTGAAGATTAGGATTTATTGACATAAGCTAGCATTCAAGATAGACTTTTCAAAATCACTTTCTCTATTACTATGACAAGAAGAATTTCAACTAATAGCAATCAAAAACATCTTCTAAACTCAGCAAAAGATTTAAATGACGAACAAAGCATTTGCATTCATTCATTCATTCATTCATTCATTCAACTCCCCTTCTTCCCCTCAAACCTGTTTGAGATGGATCTAAAATGTTTTGTGGAAAAGATATTGAGTAATTACCAAGGAAATTGGTTTTTGGCTTAAAAGTAGGGGAGAGGAAAGCAGAATTTAAAAAATTAGCACTAATATCATGCTTTGCATAGGGAATAATAACTATTTCCTTCTTAGAATGTAAAATTAGAGTAAATTGAAATATTAGGGAGTGCTTAATAAACAGAGACCAACTGGTCAAATTATTTGAATCAATAAGTTTGAAATTTCAAACCATGAAATCTTTAGGTTTATTATTAGGCTCAACAGATATTGATTACCAAGTGTGGATTTTCGATTCACTGTGAATGTTCCTGAGCTTTAACTTAGAATCCTTGAGACAGTCACCGGTTCACGTAGTCTTTCGTGCTGGTCTGCATTTAGTCAACCTATGGGCATCACCCAAACAGATTCTTGGTTTTGTATGTGCTTAGAGAGACAGCTTCAGATCTAAGTTCGACCTTACATTAGAATTTTTTTGAGGGGGTTACCAGTAATATGACATTATATGTTATTTAAAAAATATATAGCAAAATTATTGGATGCTAACTTCTGGCATAGAAAAAACATTTTAAGGTAATATATGCGTGTTGGTGTGTTCACATGCTTTTTAGCTTCTGGAAAGAAAATATTTGTATATCTATACAACGAAAATGCATTTCACGTCAGGCACCATGAGGAGTCAGTGTTGGTTGTATACAAATAGATAAGACGGTTCTAGATAAGACAGTTCTAGAGGATTCATAGTTTAGTGAAAACAATCCTTTAGGTAAGTGTTAGAAAGTTTTATGGGAGCGTAGAGGAATAACTGAGTACAAACACTGTCAGTTAAGACAGCATGTGTCCATTCTTGCTCTAAGATCAAATTTACTTGATCAAATTAAAGTGAACATTTTCTTCTGGTACCTTCTCAAACATTCACAATTTTCTCTGGCCTCCTA
>NW_011899315.1:0-1487 GCF_000151845.1 Pteropus vampyrus | reverse complement strand
CCACAGGCAGGAGCGTATAACCAGAGGGGGGCACTTGTTACAGTTGATGAACCTGTATTAACACCTCATCTTCAGCTACAGTGCGTAGTTTACCTTGGGGTTCACTTTTGGTATTTGTTGTACATTCTGTGAGTTTGGACATGTATCCATGGTTATACAGAGCAGTTTCGCTGCCCTAAAAATCCATTTGCTCTGCCTGTTTATCCCTCTCTCCCCCCAGCCACTGGCAATCACTGATCTTTTTACTGTCTCCATAGTTTTACCTTTTCCAAAATGTCATATAGTGGAATCATATATTATGTAGCTTTTTCAAATTGACTTCTTTCACTTAGTAAAACACATTGAAGTTTTCTTGGATACTGCCTTTTAAATAAAAAAATTCATAGAATAAGCACAATTTTTTTTTTTTAATGAAATGAAATTCACTTCATACACACCACTCCACTGAAACGCCAGGCCTCATGGAGGCTGTCGGTGGCCTGGGCTAATTCGTTTTTTAATTTCTTCTTCTTCTTCTTCTTTTTTTTTTGGCTTTGTCTATAGTAAACAATAATAAAGAATTACCAAAAAGAGTTATAAAAATTGTAGCATAATTTAAATGCTTATACACATTAAAGTTTTTAACATAATCCTAACAATATAGTTCCTATATATAATCCCATCTGGATAAATTACCTTAATTTCAATTTGAGGCATGTCCTGAGCATAAGCCCTCTATTTCCAAACCAAGGTCATTGATGATCTTCCCATTCCACAATCAAACGGACACTTTAAAATTCTTAAAATATTTAAATGTTGCTGCAGTTGCAGTGGAAGTTGTGGAAAGTCTCTCCCGTTGGTCTCTGTGACACATGACCTCCTGATGTTCTTAGTTTTGACTCTCTTTTCTTTGTCAAGTCTTCATTCTCCATCATCCTCAAATAATAGGATTTCTCAAGGTTTCCTCCTTGACCCTATTCTCTTGTACAGCATGCACCCCAGAGGCAGTCCACTCAACAGACTGTCTGCTGCTTTGTTCCGTGCTCTGTTTTACGATAAGACAGCAAATGAGTTTAGGAAAGGGGTTGAAGTCGTAGATTCCCTGAGTGGAATGGGCCCTGGAGGGCAGCCATTCCAGCCTCCCATCTCGGAACTTCTGGCAGGTGGCCTGGCGTTCACAGCTTGAACAGCTCAGGAAAAGAAATTCATTCCTCACTGAGGAAATCCATTTTGCTTTTGAGTAATTTCAGAGATGGAAAAGTTTTGTGATCTCCCTCATTGTTTCTATTTTGAGAACCAGAACAAACATAATTTATACTGTCATATGACATCCTTTAGAATATTGACTACCATCGTCATATCATGAAATTGTTTTCCCTTTCGGATATATCACTTCCTACACCTGTTCCTCATCTGATAGTCCTTCATTAATACTTATTTATTGATCATTAACTACAGGAATTACAAACTCACTTGTCTCTGAGAGCCAGGAAAGTTCTACAAATGAG
>NW_011899314.1:5081-5805 GCF_000151845.1 Pteropus vampyrus | reverse complement strand
CCTCCGTCTGCACCAGCATGTTGAGTGAGAACAGCAGCGTGGTCACAGGTCCCCGCCCGTCCGCGTCCAGCAGGCTCTCGATGACCAGAAGGCCACCGCCTGGCATGGAGAGAGCAGGCGTGAGTGAGGGACGGCCCAGACGAGGCCCTGCTGTCCCCTGCTTCTCTCGCTCCCCTTTCCCAGCCCCCAACGCCGCTAGCCGTCCCAGGCCCTGGACACCTGCTGTCCTCAGCCGCCGAGGGGCCCCAAACCCGACGCCCCCCGTTCCTGCCAGCTCCAGCCGGCCAGCGTGGACCGGGGTGCCGGCCAGCGCACGCACGCGGCGGGAGCTGTATGTGGGCAGCAGGCGCAGTGTGGGACGCAGAGCCGCCACCTCAGCAGATGACCAGGGCCCGGAATGCCCGGCCACGCGGCCGGCGGCACCGCCCTTAGCGGAGGAGCAAGACCTTGAGCCAAACTCATCTCGCAGCGGCTCGGACAAGGTTCGCAGCCCCCTCGGGGGTGGGCTGTTCGCGCACTGGGGGGCCGTCTCCGACTCAAGCAGCACAGAAAACATCAAATTTTTCCACAAACATCCAGCGTTCGGAGCATCTCTGAGGGCGCCCAGGACACGTGGGGTGTGGACACATGCTCAGGCTCCCGGACGCACGAGCCCTCAGCGGACCCTGCCTCTGTCACCTGCACCGCCAGCCGGTGTCGCTGGTTTCGACCCCTATGGAGCTTC
>NW_011899314.1:0-1536 GCF_000151845.1 Pteropus vampyrus | reverse complement strand
CGGGCAGCCGTGCACCCCAGCACAGCAAACGGGCCCGTGAGGGAGGAAGCAGGGGTCCCCGGCAGGCACCTATGCAGGACATTTCCTGAGAACGCCCTGGTGACAACCCTGGCAGATGTCACCGCACACGCGTCCTGGGTCCCGGACACCTCCCCGGGGACCCCTGTCCTGCGTGTTCACCCCCAGCTGTCCCCAGGAAGGGCGGCCGTGATCGTGGAGAAGCCGCCCCTCCCGCAGAGATAGCCAGAGAGTGTTCTGAGTGACACACACGGGGACACGCCCCTCACAGTGTCACCTCAGACTGAGGCACAGAGCACAGAGCGCCTACTGAACCTGCCCCAGGTCACGCAGTGAGCAAGGGACAGAAGCCACTCTCGAACCCGGGGCCGACGCTCCCGGCTCCGGCGCCCACTGCCCGCCATGGGGGAGGGACAGACAGTGGCCACGGAGGCTGTTGCTCGGGGAGACGTGGCCATCTACTTCCTGCCGCCGTCCAACAGGCTTTGGGGATTCCCCTCGGATCAGGAAAGCAGGGACCACGGCCTTCTGAGTGTGCCTGGCACCTCGACTTTGCCACAGGGGGGTTCAGCCAAAACCAGTGAGCCTTCACTTGTTAAAGGATGGAGACCCCCCCATTTGGGAGGGCCACCTCGGGCTGCTGTTACCCCACCATGTCCTGTGAGGCATGAGCACCCACCTGTCCCCGAGCTTGTGCTAGGGCCCCCCCACCCTGCATCGAACCCGCAGAAGATGCTCAAGGTACGGACAGGTGTCCTGGTCCTGCACAGCAGCATCAGAGGATAAGGCTCATAAGCTGAAGGCGATGTCTGACCCTGGGACCCCCCAAAACACCCTGATCCCTCGGGCTCAGACAGCACGATGCCTCCACCAAGAAGTGAGCATAACAAAGCTCATCTCGGGGCCTCTGTGACTTGCTTTCCAGCAGCTGAGCGAGGGAGGTGGAGAACCACAGTCCCTAAGCGTCCATCGTAGATGACCGAGGCCGGCGTCCATGGTGAGCTCGGCGTCCGTGGTGAGCTCGGCGTCCGTGGTGAGCTCGGCGTCCGTGGTGAGCTCGGCGTCTGTGGTGAGCTCGGCGTCCGTGGTGAGCTAGCCCACGCCCGCCAGCATCTGGGTTGGGGCCTCAGAAGGCGCGGCAGGTCCTGTCGGCACCGTGACAGCCTCGGCTGTGTCCATCCCTCTCCTGAGACCTCGGTCATTGGCTACGGACGGTGATGAGCTGGGCCGCGGCAGCCCTCAGCACCCACCGTCCTAAAGGACACTCCATGCCTTTCCGTCATGAGCTCCCAGTGAGAACTGGGGTTCAGATGCTCCCCGTACAGAGCAGGACACGCAGCCACGACACGCGTAGGACGTACTCACCGCCGAGGTCGCAGACGAGGGGGAACGGCGACAGGTCAAAGGCGGCCATCACGTGTCTCCCGTGCACACGCCACACGTCCTGCATGCCTCGCATGAACAGCAGCCGCTCCTCGTCCGACCTGGCGTGTGAAAGCACCTCGTCTAAACCACGCC
>NW_011899313.1:2248-4530 GCF_000151845.1 Pteropus vampyrus | reverse complement strand
CCTGCCCCGCTACTTGGGCCGAGCCCCACAAAGGAGAA
This sequence comes from Pteropus vampyrus, assembly GCF_000151845.1. NCBI lineage: Eukaryota > Metazoa > Chordata > Mammalia > Chiroptera > Pteropodidae > Pteropus > Pteropus vampyrus. Next base: position 4,492 of record NW_011899313.1, on the reverse strand, counting down.
GGGCGGACACTACCCCGCCACCAGCCGAGTTTAGTTGTTTCGGTGGGCCTGGAGCCAGGCCAGGGCGATCCTCGGTTGGTAGGCACCCCTGCGAGTCAGGCGCCTCGCTCAGTTCTGCAGTCCTATCTGTCTGAGAATGTTCGAGAGGGGATTCAATGATATCTTTTTAACTTCTGCCCCCACTTTTGGCCTCTTTTCATCCACTAGAGTATTACCTTTGCAATGCTCGCACAGAGATGTCTTCAGACAACACTAGTAACTCACTGTGCTGCTGAGAGAGAGCACACGCCATCCACTAGAGATGTGTTCACACAGGTCACTTACAGGGTTGCTCATTGGCATATTTAGCGCTCCGAGGAACTATGGATATGTTTCTTTAAGTATTAAATCTAGTCATTAAGGAAGGAAATGCTAGTTGGAAAGGGAGGCCGCTTCTCAAAATTCAGAAGCTTTTGGATCGTACCACGAAATGACAATTTAGTTAAAGATTATGGAGCTTGCAGCATTTGAGTGGATACGCAAAGCTAGGGCATTTGATAAAACAAACCATGTGGTGATACTTTGACCCTGGGCATTTAGTTTTCTCTGAAGTTTCAGCCCCAACCAAGTACCAGGACTAGGTCAGCAAAAAAACTAACTCTCAGGAAAAGTAGAAGGTACTTCAGATGTGAAATGAGAGGCAGCCAAGGCTTGGCAAAATGCTACTGCCTTTCTGAGGCACAGTCCCCTACTATGCATACTAGTCAGGACTCTTAATGGCAAGTGACAGGAATGCAAGTCTAACTAGCTCAAACAAAAAAGGGGGATTTCTGGGTTCTTGTGTGGGAAAGCTAAGGATTGCATCTACCTCAAGCATGGCTGCATCCATCTCAAATGGTCATCAGGACAGGTCTCACTCCCTCCGTCTACCCCTTCCACTTGCCCCCAAACTCCAGTATCACACACTACATTATGCCCCTGTTCTTCCTGTAATACTGTTGGGGTAAGGAAAAAATTTAAGAAAAGCTCTTTTAGCAGAGAGAAAAGTCTCTGTGGAGCAGAATGCCTAGCTGGGCATTTGTGGTGGTGGATGTACGACCCAGGGGTACGGCAAGTTTGATTAGATGTAGAGAAACCACATACTTTATTATCCAAACCAGGACACTTTGGAAGGCAAAAAGGTCACTATTAACTTCACCGTCACAACAGGCATAACCTGGTCTTATTCCCTATAAACCTAAGCATGTTGCCCCTTGGTGGAAATGAGGCCTAGAGGTAGCTAAACTGCTGTGCATTGAAACAAGCAAGACCCCATGAGATGGCTGAATGCAAAATGACTGATCATATCAAGCGTCAGTGAGGACATGGAGCAACTGAAACTCTCATACGTTGCTGGTGGGAGCGTAAGATGGTACAACCACTGTAGAAACCAGTTTGGCAATTTCTTAAAAAGTTAAACATATATTCACCATATGACCCAACCATTCCATTCCTATGTGTTTACCAGAGAAACGAAAGCATGAAACCCGAAGATTCGTATGTGAACATTCTCAGGTGCTTTATTTGTTATAGTCAAAATTCGGGAACAACCCAAATCCACCAGGAGAGAACGGATAGAGAAGTTGCGATATATCCACATGATGGAATGCAACTCAGCAATAAAGACAGTGTGAATACACACAATATTGAAGAATTTCAAAATCATACTGAATGAAAGAAGCAGGCAGAGAGAGAGAACATATTGTATGATTCCATTTGTACAACACTCTAGAAAATGCAAGCTAATCTATAGAGAGAGAAAGCAGATCAGCAGTTGCTTGGGGATGCAGTGGAGGGAGAAATAGACAAAAAGGACATAGGAAACACTGGAAGATGATGGACATGTTGAGAAGTCACGATTTCATGAGCGTAGGTATGTAAAAACTGGTAGAATTTTACATTTAAAGTATTTGTAGGTTTAGTATACTTCAATTATACCTCAATAATGTTGAAGAAATCTTTCAAACATATAAAGGAATGTTCTTTGAACTCAAAAAAAAAAAAAAAGGAGGTTTATTTTGGGGAGGGGAAGGTGACCCAAGGTGGAGAGGAGCAAAGGGGCCCAGGAAGTTGAGTCTGGACCTAACAGAAGACCAGCCCCGTGAATGCTCCCCAGTTAGGGTTGGGGCTCCAGGGGCGGGTGCACCAGGAGTGAGAATATGCTGTCACTGTTCTAGGCTTATAAATACTGAAGTGGTTGCCTCACAGAAATATTTGTCATACAGA
>NW_011899313.1:0-618 GCF_000151845.1 Pteropus vampyrus | reverse complement strand
CTCTGCTGGGCTGGTATTCCTCTCCAGGCCAGGCAGGGGACTGGCAGGCACTCTGGCTGTGCTGTGAGCCTGGTCCTCCTCAGGCCACTGATTTTTTGGGCTTCGGCTCTGACTGTTCTCAGAGTAGGAATTAAAGGTGACAATGGCGAGTTCGCTGAAATGCGGCTGCTTTGGGTTGGCAGAGGCCCTGTGCTGTATCTTGCAGGATGGGTAAGGACAGCAGATATTGGTGGGATCAGCCAAAGGAGGGGCTTCAGGGTGATGGTGTAGTACCCTAGCTCGGGTCTCCTGTCGGCCAGCACATAGGTGAACATCACATCATCATACTTCTGGCTCATGGGTACGTCCTGGATCCCTTTACGTGTGTAGCCCACGGACACGATCAACTCAGGATGCCCAAGGTCCTTGGAGTCAGGGAGGACTGACTCTACAGAAGGCATTACTTAGTTCCTCCCCGTGGCCCAAGTTGGTCCATGGATCCTTGATGGTTTCCTCTAAAAGGCCTCCCTTGATAGGATTGAGAATGAGGAATTTCTTGAGCAGGTTTTGCATGGACATGTAGAAGGGAATACTGAATATTGTATATTCTGCTCCTGTAATAAAAGGAAAAAAAGAAAA
>NW_011899312.1:1819-2729 GCF_000151845.1 Pteropus vampyrus | reverse complement strand
CCTAACACTAACGCTAACCATAAACCTACCACTAAACTAAACCTAACTTGAACTGTAACGGTAATCCTATCCCAAACCATAACCCTAATCCTGACCTTAACCCTAAAACTAAAGTTTATCGTAATCATAATTCTAACAGTATTCCTTACACTAAACCCAACCATAAATTTAATAGGAACAATAACCCTAACCCTACACCCTTAACCGATAAGTAACCCGAAGTCTAACTTAAGTATAAAACTAATCCTAACCCTAACATTAACCCGAAACCTTAAACTAAGCCTAAATCTAAATCTATTCCTAACCCTAATTCTAACCCTAACACTAACACTACCATAATCCTGATCCTAACTCTAAAACTAGAGCTAATCTTAACTTAATTCTAAACCTAACCATAAATTATACACTAATAATAACACTAACCTTAACACCTTACCTTAACCCTAACCCTATACCTAATGCTAACACTGACCCTAAAACTAACTCTACACCCTAACCCTAATCCTAACCTAAACGTAACCCTAACCATAACACTAATCCTAAGTCTAACCTCTTACTCTAACCTAAGCATTACCGTAATGCTAATACTAATCCTAACTGTCACCTCTTACCCTAAACCTAACCATAACCCTAACTCTAACCCTAACCTAACCCAAAACCTAAACTGATCCTAAATCTAAACTCTAGCACTAACCCTAACACTAACCCTAACATTGATCCTAACCTTGAAAGTAAAGTTAACTCAACCCAAATTCTAACCCTAACCCTAATCATGACTCTAACCCTAAATTTTAAACTAACAATAACCCTTACCCAAACCCCTTACCCGAAACTTAACCCTAAACTTAACTTTAACTCTCAAATTAACCCTAAATCTAACACTAACCCTAACATTAAACCTAACCCTGAT
>NW_011899312.1:0-534 GCF_000151845.1 Pteropus vampyrus | reverse complement strand
AAACCCCTTACCCGAAACTTAACCCTAAACTTAACTTTAACTCTCAAATTAACCCTAAATCTAACACTAACCCTAACATTAAACCTAACCCTGATTCTAACCCTAAAACTAAAGCTAATCCTAGCTTTAATCCTAACGCTAACCCTAATTTTACACGAACAATAACCGTAAACCTAATTTACAAGCCAAACCCTAACCCTAACCATAACACTAACCCTAACCCTAACCTCTTACCCTAACCCCAACACAACCCCTAACAATAACCCTAAACCTAAAACTAATCCTAACCCTAAGGCCTAAACCTAACTCTAAACCTAACACTAAACCTAACCCTAACTCTAACCCTAATCTAAATGTAACCCTCACCCTAACCATAACTCTAACCCTGATCCTTACCTAAAAAATAAAGTTAATCTTAACCCTAATTCTAACCCTAACACTAAAAATAACCCTGACCCTAAATTTTAAACTACAAATAACCCTAACTCTAACCCTTATACTAAAGCTAACCTTACCCCTAACTTTAACTGTAAA
>NW_011899311.1:4311-6272 GCF_000151845.1 Pteropus vampyrus | reverse complement strand
GAGTTGTCACAGGGCAGTAGCTCTCTTCCTAGAAGCCATCACTATGCTGAAATGGCGAATAATAAACCATCAATGGAAGAGACAATGAACCACACATATATACCTCGCTAGCCCCAAACTAAATGTATCCCAACTCAACGTCCCCAAAATGCTACCTGTCATGAGGGTAGGTGTGACCAAGGGTAAAGTCAGAGCTAGCAGTCTTAACCAGTTGTGGTTAAAATATATTACTTTCCCCAAATGTCCATGAACTGATGAATGGATAAAGAAAATGTGGCAAATCCATATAATGGCATATTATTCAGTCATAAAAAGACTGAAGTACTAACACACGCTACAACATGGATGAACCTGGAAAACATTATGCTGAGTGAAAGGAGCCAGACACACAAAAGGTGGCATATCGTAAGATTCCATTTATATGAAATGTCCAGAATAGGCAAATCAATAGAGAAAAAGAGTAAATTAGTACTTGCCAGAAACTGGAGGGAGTGGTATAGGGATTGACAGCTAATGGTTATGGGGTTTATTTCTGGGCTAATGAGAAGTTCTGAAATGAAATAGTGGCAACAGTTTTACAACTCTGTGAATATGCTAAAAAAACAACAACAACAACAATAACAACAAACCCTACTGAATTGTACACTTTAAGCGAGTGAGTCTTACAGTATATGAGTTATCTCTCAAACTATTATTAAAAAAATATATTACTTTTGCAAATTTTACAGAACCATATGATCAAGTAAACACATTGTGAGAGTCCCCTCCTAGGGCCTTTAAAAGGCCAATGTACCACGATAACTGATAACTGATAGATAACTGATACACGATATACACTGAAAGTTCCCTTTCAGTGTATATGTGTATCAGTTATCTATCAGTACAGTAATGCTATGTAACAGTCACTAATCACAAAACCTCTGTGGAATACAACAATAAATATTTATTTGGCTCACAAGTGAGCTGGGCTTTGCTGGGCAGCTCTTCTGGCTTTAGCTAGTCTCCCATTGTGCTGGTTCACTGTGGGTTGTCTGATCTAGGAGGGCTTCAGCTGGAGCAAATAGGGTGACCTGGTTCTATACCACGTGTCTTGTCCTCTGACATTCTAGACATGTTTTCACAGTAAAGACAAGGATCAAGGGAGAAAAGCAGAACCACACAAGTACCTCTTCAAGGCTCTACTTGCATCCTGTCTGCTAACATTCCACTGGTGAGAACAGTCCTGCAGCCAAGCCCAGGTTCAATGGATGGGGAAATAGACCTCCCTCATAAAGAGGAACTGCAAAGTCCCATGTCAAAAGAAGTCAATACATGAAGAAACGATGGTTCAGGACCACTAAGGTAATCAATTCTATGTCTGCTTTTATGTATATACAGGTGCATGCTTGCTTATGTGTTTGCAGATGTGTGTATATCTGTATGTAACATTAGTATGTTCAGGCATAGGTGTGTGTGTACAGGTGAGTCTGCTGTGTGTATACTTTCTTTGGATATGTATACATGTGCTACATGCATGCACACATGGGTGCATTCTGGAAGCTTCTCTGCTCATGTGTCTGCAAGTGTGAGCTTTCCTAGATGGGTGCCAAGTATAGTGGGCCAAGGATAGTGACCGGTCAATGCACATGCCCCCAAAACCCCAGTGCCAGTGGGATTCTAGAGTCTCCGTGTCCTTGCCCATTACTTCCTCAAGACAGGCAACTATTTGAGGGACATGAGCACAGGCTTTGAAATCATGAAGGCTGGGTTCAGATACCAGCTCTGCCACTGACTGGCTTGGCAAATGGCTTCAGCTCGTTTTCTGATCTATAAAATGGGGACACCTCTTCCTGGTTTCCTTGTGAGTACTCTGTAAGGTAATGCTTGTGAAAGGGCTTTGTTAGTTATGAAGATACTGGGAGAGTGATTTCCCTTCCCACTTCATGTTCTAAAGGCTTGACCCTCTCCAGATGCTGAAACTG
>NW_011899311.1:0-1781 GCF_000151845.1 Pteropus vampyrus | reverse complement strand
TATTCTGAGTGTCTGGAGGATCATTCTTCCCCTCTGTGTGATGGCTAATTTTATTTATCAACTTGACTGGACCAAGGGGTGCCCAGACATCTGGCTAAACATTACTTCTGGGCGTGTTTGTGAAGGTGTTTCTGGAAGGCATTAGCTTTTGAATCAGTAGACTGAGTCAAGAAGATGGCTCTTCCCAATGCAAGTAGGCATCATCTAATCTGTTAAGAGTTTGAACAGAAGAAAAAGGTAGAGGAAGGGAGAATTCTCTCTGCCTGAGTGCTTGAGCCGGGACGTTGTTCTCCTGCCCTGGGACTGGGATTTACACCATCTTCTGGTTCTCAGGCCTTTGGACTCAGACTAGAACTGCATCGCCAGTTCTCCTGGTTCTCCAGCTTGCAGACATCAGACTGTGAGACTTCTCAGTCTCCATAGTAGCATGAACCCATTCCTATAATAAATCTCTTTATATATATGGACATAGATACAGGTCTAGATTTAGATAGATACATAGGTATTGATAGATATAGATATCTATATATCTCCTATTGGTTCTGTTTCTCTGGAGAACTCTGATATGCCCTTGCAGCTGGGCATGGGCAGTGAGTGATGTATGTTATTTCTAGTCAGAAGCATCTAGCTGCTGCTCAGCTTTTCACCCTTTCATTCCTCTGGCTTGATGAATCCTGAACGTTTATGTCAAAGCATTGGATTCATAAATTGATGGAACCTCAATCAGCCAGATCTCTAAGTAAAGGGCCCCCCACTCACCTGGACCAATCCTTTGTTGGACATGTAATGTGAGCCGGAAATGATTTTGTTGCTTTAAGCCACTAAGATGTGGGTTATTTGTTACTCCTCATAATCTAGGCTATCCTGACCGGTATAAAAAGCCATCATTTATTGAGCGTCTAGTATGTGCCAGGCTCTTTCCTCATAGAATAGCTAGAAGGACCCTGTTATTATATAAGAGTCACGGCCATTGTTGAGAACCTTCTTGGCTTCTTATCTCATTCAGAGTGAAAGCCCCACTCCTTCCACTGTGACCTGGAAAGCCCTGCATCGTCTGGTACCCTGCTCTGACCTCCTCTCCTTTGGCTCTCCTCCTAGCTTATTCCACTCCAGTCCTACCATCCTCCCTGCTAGTCCTTCAGCACACCCAGCACACTCTCACCTCAGGGCCTTTTGCACTTGCCATTCCTTATGCCTACAGTGCCATTCCTTGGCGCCTAAATTTATCTAAATGTTTATTTAACCCCCTGATGACAGACTTCTCAACTGCCTAACTACCTTCTCTGCTTTATTATTATTTTTTCCTTATCATCTTTGCCTAATCGAATAGATACCTTATTTCTCTTATTTACCTCAGTTTCCTGATTGGAATATAGGGTCTCTCTGAGGGCAGGGATTTTTGTCGGCTTTGACTCCAGATGAACCCCTAGGGCCTGGAACATAGGAAGTTTTCCTGAAATCACTTGAATGAGTGAATGCGTGAGCTCCTGAATATTCTCCAAGAGGAAGGGATTGTTAACCCCATCTTCAGAGGAGGAAGCTCAGAGACTCAGTACCTGGGTTGAGGTCACACAGTGGTGATTCAGAGGCTGATGTTCTGTTTGTTTCATAGGCAGGGCGATGGCGTTATTCATCTTTTTCTGAAGTGCCTGATGGGCTAGTCTCACTTCAGAGGGGTACCACTGCTCAGGTCTGTCTTTCCAGCCTCTCACAGATTGATTTGAGAGGGGCTAGGGCTCTGGAGTGGCTGGGGCGGGCAGCAGCGCCACCTACTGGACACA
>NW_011899310.1:0-4579 GCF_000151845.1 Pteropus vampyrus | reverse complement strand
CTCTCCCCTTCTCTCTTCCCTCTGGTAACCACCAGTCCATTGTTCATGTCTATAAGTCTCTGTCCTGTTCATTTGTTGCTTTTAGGTTTATATCCCACTTATAAGTGATATATGATTTTCAACCTTTTCTATCTGGCTTATTTCGCTTAGTATGATTATTTCAAGGTCTATTTCATGTTGCAAATGGCAATATTTCATCTCTTTTTATGATTGAGTAATATTCCATTGTGTATATGTACCACAGTTTCTTTAGCCAATCATCTATCATAGGACATTTTGGTTCCTTTCATGTCCTGGCCACTGTGAATAATGCTGCTGTGAACATCGGTGTGCAAATATCTTTTCGGATATGGGTTTTCAAGTCTTTGGGGTAAATACCCAATAGAGGGATTGCTGGATCCTATGGTAGATCAATTCTCAGTTTTTTGAGGAAGCTCTGTGTTGTTTTCCATAATGGCTGTACCAATTTGCAGTCCCACCAGCAGTGTATGAGGGTTCTTTTTTCTCTGTATCCTCTGAAAACACTTGTTATTACTTGTCTTGTTGATTATAGCTATTCTAACAGGTGTGAGATGGTATCTCATTGTGGTTTTGATTTGCATTTCCTAATAGTTAGCGATATTGTGCATCCTTTCATATGTTTGTTGGTCATTTGTATGTCTTCTTGGGAGAAGTGTCTGTTCTGGTCCTCTAACCAATTTTCAATTGGATTATTTGGGTTTTTTGTTATTGAGTTGTATGAGTTCTTTGTATATTTTAGATATTTGGCCATTGTCAGAGGTGTTGCTTGCAAATATATATTCCCATTCGGATGGTTGTCTCTTTACCTAGTTTTATTCTTTTGCAGTTGGCTTTTCAGGTTTCCCAGCACCATTTATTGAAGAGGCTTTCCTTTCTTCACTGTATGTTTTGGCTCTTTTATAAAAAATTATTTGCCCATATACCCATGAGTTTACTTCTGGATTCTCTGTTCTGTTCCATTGCCCTGTGTGTCTGTTTTTCTGCCAGTACCATGCTGTTTTGATTATTGCCACTTTGTAGTATAATTTGAAGTTGGGCAGAGTGATGCCTCCAGCCTTGTTCTTTTTTTTTTCGGGATGGCTTTGGCAGTTTGAGGTCTTTTGTGCTTCCATACAAATCTGATGATTTTTGTTCTATTTTTTTTTAAATATGCCGATGGGATTTTGATGGAGATTGCATGAAATTTGTATAATGCTTTACGTAATAAGGTCATTTCAACTATGTTGATTCATCCATTCCAAGAACATGGACTATCTTTCCATTTGTTTGTATCTTCTTCAATTTCTTTTAATAGGGTCTTATAATTTTCATCATATGGGCCCTTCACATATCTTGTTAGATTTATTCCTAGGTGTTTTATTCTTTTTGTTGCAATTGCAAAAAGAATTATTATTTCCAATTCTTTATCTGACAAGTCATTATTACAGTACAAGAATGCTATGGATTTTTGAACAATGATTTTGTAGCCAGAAAATTTACTGTATTTGCTTACTGTTTCTAGTCGTGTTCTTGTGGAGTCTTTAGGGTTTTCTCTGTAGAGAATCATGTCATCCACAAATAGTGACAGTTTGAATTTTCCATTTCCTATTTGGATGCCTCTTATATCTTTCTTTTGCCTGATTGCACTCGCTAGGACCTCCAATGTTATATTGAATAGCAGTTGCGATGGCGGACAGCCTTGCCTTGTTCCTGATCTTAGAGGGAAGGTTTTTAGTTTTTCACCAGTAAGTATAATGTTGGCTGAGGGATTGTCATAGATGGTCTTTATTATGTTAAGGTACTTTCCTTCTGTATCAATTTTGGTAAGTGTTTTGTTCATAAATGGATGCTGTATCTTGTTAAAGGCTTTTTCTGAATCTATTGCTATAATCATATGATTCTTGTTTATTAATTTGTTTATGTAGTATATCACATTAATCAATTCGTGAATGTTGAACCATCCCTGTGCCCCTGGGATCAGGCTAATATTGTCCTCATGAGTTGGGAAGTATTGCCTCCTCTTTGATTTTTTTGGAAGAGTTTGAGCATAGGGATTGAATCTGAACACCACTGGAAAATTCAGGGGAGGGTGGAAAATTCAGAAGAGGGCTCCAAGGAAGCCCAGTAAAGTGCTGGAAGGGCCATTAAGTTAGGACAAAGCATAGAGAAATAAGAAGGTTGTTGAAATAACCTGAAATTTACTGATAACTACCTGAAAAGTCGATGCACAAAACACTAACTTTTTAAGGCCAGGTGGTGAATTCTATACATACGTTTTGGACATTCTTCTATTGATTAACATTACGTGGTCTCTGAGTGATGTTTGAAAATTTGGCACATGGAAAGGTCTGTTTCTATAGAATATATTCATGTCAAAATAGTGGGAGAGAAAGGAAACATTTACAACGTTGAGAGAAACGGCAATACCACTCCTCACACACAGATGTATTAAGGTTTTTATCTACCAGGAGGATCTGACGGTACGAATAACCCCACTTGTTGTGTTTTTGTATAAGGATTCGGGAATCTCTCGAATCCCGTGGTGAGACGGGATGTCTCTTCTGCGTGCATGATCCACTGATGGAGTCTTCTGCTCTCCCCTCATCAAAGGAGAATCTGGTCTCTGCATTTTCCAGCTGAAGGCAGCAGTCTGCAGCCCCGGGACACCTGCCTCTGCCTGGATTCTGAGCCAGCTTCCTCCGGTGAGTTCAGAATCCATCTTGATGGAAGAGTGTACCTTGTTCCTTCTGTAAAATCTCTTGAAGTTAGCTGACTGTTCTCTCAAAATAAGATAATATGTTTTGGAAAATTAACTCTGAGACGTAAGTATTTGTTGAGTGATATGCAAAGTATCATGCTTTCTGGTAGGCGAAGTCTTCTAGGGATGATAGGCTGGCATTGACTTCACCAGGAGGAGGAAGTAGCCCTTTTTTCCTGAGCTGTTCAAATTTATCACCAATTTGGAAATCTGTTTCTCCAGAATGGGCTAGTTCTTTTCCTTTTATTCAGCTGTCTACTCAAATATCACTTCATCAGTCAATCATTTTCTAATCTCCCCGTCACCGCAGTCATCGTTAATTTCTCTCCCTCCCCCTTTGCCTTAGTGTTTATCATGGCACTTAATTAAATTGTGACTATAAGTTTAAATTTAGATGATAGAAAACACAGACTTCAACTGTAGCGATTAATTATTACAGAATACCACTCAAAAATCATATCGTTATATACTTGTAGTTAAGTGATTTTATTTGAAGCACTTTTAGGTATGTCTTTGGAGTTTTGAGTCATCTATGCTTTCAGTAAATCTGAGCACTTACTATGAAACAATCTTTGACTACTGCTGTGTAAAAGGCTTAAGGCTCACATTCTTCTCTTTAAGGAGCATATCATTGAGTCATGAGAAAATATGAAAGGAATAGATAATATACACAGTTAAAAATGTTAAAAAGGAAAAACGCTAGTGTTATCCTTTTGCTTGCTGCATCAGGAAAGGACGCTCAGTGGAAATGACATTTTGTAAGAAACTTCAAATGTGACAAGAAGTTCTTGAACATTGAGAATCTCTAGGTGGATTCAGGACAGTGGGTGGATGGCTCATTGGTAGGAGTGCAGGGTGGCAGGATGTCCAGAGAGACACTTGGGGTTAGAGAGGATATTAGTGCCAAAAAATGGGTCGAGGACCAATGAGGGCAGATGGAATTATCTGGTGACGCTGTCGGTCCAGCTTGGGACACCTGGACAGTGTGAGCTGAGCCGCGGACATGATCCCTGACGTGGCGAGCGGGCCGCTGGATGTTCAGGCAGCAGGCTGGAGTCAGATCTGCACAGACTCTGTCGATTAACGAACTGATTCTGGTTCATAGGTGGAATTCGAATCCAGCGTCGTGGATGGGGCTTGCCTAGCGTGGTGGGTGGGAGCAGGAAAGAGCTCTGAGAAGTGTCGCCTACCATGTGATGGCAGAACAAAGAGCCTGGGCCATTAGGGAGGGGAGAATGTCCTCATAGCAGGTTCTGGCGGCAGGAAATCATGTGCCTGCGTGGTCCTTTTTAGCAGCGCTCCTTGCGCATCACACTGGAAGTGTGGGGCGGCAGCCCGGTCTTTCGGGGTTAGTGATTTGTGAGCAGAGAAGGTGTGTGAAACCGGATGTGACGTCAGACCGAGGATGTCAGGTAGAGAGGGGCGCCGTTCCCACAACACGTGGACAGGAGCGGGCGTGAAACCTAGGTGGTGACTGAGTGTCCTCACGGACAGTGCGATCAGCACAGAGAAATACGGCCTCCGGGTACGGATACCCGTCACCTCTGTCCTCAGAGGAGGATGGGTTTGGGGGTCCAGCACGTGCACAGTGGCAGTGACAGGGACTGGGTGGAAGGGGCATGACCTGACTATTCTTTCCTGGACCATCTGCTCAGCGCTGCTCCAGAGGCTGCTTTCAATATTCGATGCCGATGTTAGCAGAAATGCACATTCCTGGTCCCCAAACGAGGAACTCTTGGTCCGAGTTCTGGTCTGGCGACCGTCAAGATGACTGACCTCAGCGCGGTCCCGGTCAGGGTCCTCCAGGAGAGGGAGAGGAGG
>NW_011899309.1:4742-5053 GCF_000151845.1 Pteropus vampyrus | reverse complement strand
TTCAAGAAAGATTTCATGGGAGATATGACAATTTAATTTTATTGGGAAGATGTATAGGAGTCTGTTAGGCAAAAAGAATACAGAGAAGCAATTCCGGTTGAGATGAAAGCTTTGCCCGAACACAGGGAAACAGTGTCTGGGTCTTCTCTGACCCATCTTGCATCCTGTAATCTGGTGCAGATCTAGATCCACTGTGAGTGTTTCGGAAACCTCAAAGAAGTTTGAATAGAGTGATGGGAAGAATGCTAAGGCTTTATCATTGCATGCCCACAAAGCAGCTAACCTAATAAAGGAAAATTGGGTCTAATGAT
>NW_011899309.1:0-1412 GCF_000151845.1 Pteropus vampyrus | reverse complement strand
GATGTCACTAACAGTTCAACCAAATGTGAAGAAGCAAATTAAGGTTTTTAATAAGGATTTCCAAAATATTAAAAGTTATCTTTTAGGCTTCACTACTACTTATGTGGACTTCTACATGGGTGGAAGAAAGAACTGAAGCAAAGAATCAGTGTCTTAATCCAAAAGAGTGATTTCGAAGTTTAGAATTTTCTACCAGTGGTGGAAATTATTTTAGGTGAATTTCATGCTCAAAAGATATATTTTTAAACATTATCCTGAAACTATTCAGATATTCTAAGGTGGCTTCCCCTTCTAAGAATTCTGAAATTCTATCTTTTATTTTTATTTATTCTTTGAAATTCTACTTTTTAAAAGTTATTGAAATATATGTAGCATAAACTCTGTTAATCTCAGTAAAATAAAATACTAAAATATGTAAAAGTTGTATAAACTTTATAATTGATTAGAATATTTTTTGGTATTAAAAGAATGCCCTCTGTAGCCCTATTATAACTTCATTCTATTCATTCGAAGAAACCAAAGGGTTGAATTAAGCATTTTCTAGATCCAGTGCTCACAATCTATGCTTCTTGACTTAATTAAATCTAACATTTTATTTTTTATTGATTCATTATTCTCTTGAGAATCTGATTTAATAGTTGAGTTATATAGTCTATATTAATACCATACAAACATAACCTATGAAATTATTTAAGTATTAAAGCTGTTTGATACTTAGAAAAAAATTCCACACAAGAAAGCACGTTTTATTCAAAGTCATTCACTTTATTAATAAGGGAACATGATACTCTTTACCTTGGGAGCCACAGTATATCTTAATGTCCTCAATTTGAGTCATTTATGTTTCAAATACACTCCACAGGTACAAACACAATACCGGTAATGTTTCACCTGTCTATTCCCCAATCACTCATACATCATTAGCTTCTTCATAGCTACTCTGGCCATGAACTCATTTTAACTCTATGGTCAGTTTCTTCTGTGGTGCTCCGAAAGCAGTCCTTGACCCTTTGCCTATGCTAAAACAGCCACACCAATACCTTTCCCTAGGCCGCCCGCAGTGTCTGCTTTCTCTGTTCCTGCCCTGGACTGACAACATTGTGGGGCGCAGTTAGCTTTACTGACCCAGCCAGCCTCACATTCACGTTGCCCAGTTTCAGTTCAGACCTCACCATTGTACCACAGTCCTCTATTTTGCCATCAGTGCCCTTGATGTGCTCCCTGCTTTCATAGTTTTATTATTATAAGTCAGTTTATAACTTTTGAGAGTACATTTTCCAATCTTGATTTGGCTGTTCTATTGGCATCTTTTTCATAACAATCTCAGGACGAACTCTTCACCATCAGGTCAAATTTAGTTTTCTGCTGGCTTTCTCTGGTCCCTATATAATACCATTTTTCAGTTCTTTCAA
>NW_011899308.1:3921-5389 GCF_000151845.1 Pteropus vampyrus | reverse complement strand
AGAAGAAGGCTGGATCCTGGAAGATCAAGGGCCACCGTATCAACCCTGGACTATTCACCGCCAAATCTGTTTACAGAAATAACCTACTGACTTATTTAAGATGCTGTACTCTGGCAAGTACAACCTAAATATAATTGATATAGCACTCATGATTTTGGCTGTTTTGTAACAATTTCAACCACCTCAGTTATCTCAAAAGATATCATTAAATCCTCAAATCTTTAGTTTAAAAAAATAAATAGTTTCCATAAGCACATGTATGGCCATGCATGTGGGTAGAGTTGGGGACTCCGCTGCAAAATTAAAAAGCATCGAAAAGCACAACTCTGGGGTACATTAGGTATCCCTCACCCACGCTCAAGCAACCATCTATTTATATCCTTTCTACAACACCTAACATAATGGATTGTGTTTGTTTAGGAGTTTGTCTACACCGCCCCTCCTCTCCTTGCAAAAAGACCAGAAATTTTCTAGCTCACGGTCAAATCCCCAATGCCTAGCACAGTGCCAGCACAGTGCAGACACTCAGAAAATGTTAGTGGACTGATTGAACAAGTCAAAAGTCTGGCCTTGAACAATGAGAATCCTCATCATGATTTGAAACCCTCTCAAAGTAATAGTTAAACATGGTACTGAGTTATAAATTTACTCCAGTATTCCCAACCTGAGCAATGTCTAAAAATGGCAAACCTCTGGATCCCACCTGTTCTAGGATCACTAAATCAGAATCACCTGGGGTCGATTCTAAGCACTTACATCGAACATAAACCAGACCTACATAACAACTGATATTTTCATGGAAGGAGAACAAAAGAGTAGCTTAAAATTCCTAGTGTTCTGATGTTAGCATATGAAACAGAGGGGAATGCCCCTCTCTGGAGTCATATTGATTTATCATTTGATAAATGATAAATGCAGTAATTGCATTTATCATTTAAAGTTCTACTTCCTTTGGTGTTGGCTTTCCTGCCCCTATAAAATGCTATTGCCATCCTGTGTATTCTTTTGAGTATAGCCCAACTTCTACTTGTCCTAATAACTTGACTTTTTTCATCACTGAACCATTCTGTATTTAGCCAAAATGTTTTTAAACCTCTCTTTATATTTTTCCTTTGACATACATATATAGATAGATGTCTAAAATAAAAATACAAAGGAACATTTGGTTTCCCTAGAATCCTTTCAATTTTAAGAATTTTCACTGGACACTTCACTCTACAGTTCAAACCATGAAAATGACACTGCTGAAATTCATTTTCTCTAACCCAATATTTTGTTCTTAGTATTCAAAATTTCATCCATTATTAGTTACCACTCCCCACACACACACACACACTTACAAATAATAAATGCCAGTTTTTAGGTCTTTTTCTAAAAGTACATTCCATAATTTATTTTACACACACACCTAATTAAAATTTGTTTCTTCTAAGTTATCTATAGCCATCTAATTTTCTTGTTGACTTCT
>NW_011899308.1:0-301 GCF_000151845.1 Pteropus vampyrus | reverse complement strand
AAATCCCCAAAGCTACAGATACCCCTTTTTCTTTAGGGCAGTTTGGAGTTACAACCAAAAATTCTAACTAACACACTCTCATCAGGGTTTTCCCATGACATAGACTGTGACCCTCCCAGGCTGAATTATTTGCCCATACCTTATCAATATGAAGCTCTGGAACCAAATCTTTAAAAGTACACAACTTAATGAACTTAAAATATGATTACCCCTCACAGTATAAAAAACAGCCTCTTGCAAATATGGCTGCAAAGATATTTTTAATCATTTACTTATTTAACAATAAGTCCCTATGTGTGAA
>NW_011899307.1:8537-10053 GCF_000151845.1 Pteropus vampyrus | reverse complement strand
CAGTGCAAGTCCTGCCCTTACTAAATCTGGAGATTCCTATACCGACGTGTATTCTCCTTTTGGTGTTCTCCATGTTCCCTTCTGAGCAAATTCTTAATGAATAGCGCCACCATTTTTATAAGAAAAATAAAGGTTTGGGTCTTCCTTTTACCCATAAAGCATTTAGATTGTTTGTTAACCCACCTCCCAGACGTGCTAAAGCATAAACCCGGTCGAAGTGCACTCAGAGTGGACGGCGCTGTGTTGACCTCACGTGGCTTTCTGAACAGAGGGGGACGCGCAGGCCGTGCTCTGCCGTCTGCAGCGAACCTGGGGGGACAGTCTCAGACCTCCACCTTTTCTCCAGCCAGGCAGTGTGGCGTACCGAGGGAGGGCCCCAATGACCCATGGACCTGCGACGTGGCCAGGCGAGTGGTGACACACAGATCCTGGCTGCGGTCTGCATCGCACTCCTGAAAGAGGCATCGGGCTTCCCCGCGCCAGCTCTGGGCTGAGCTGTGGCGGGTACACAGCGCGCTGGGCATCTCGTGGGTCCCGGGAAGACAAACGGGTGTCCCCCAGCAGTGACGGCGGGACGTCCTGAGCTCAGCGTGGAGCTGAAGTCTGCTGGTGATTCGGTCGCCCGTCTCTCTTCGAGTGTCGGCCATCCAGGGCCCTTCGAGCTCACAGCTCTACCGTGGTTCAGTTTGGGGCCATTCTTCAAAAGAGAACAAAACAGACAGACGAGAAAGACATAGAAAAGGTGCCCAGAGCGCTGCCCTTGCTGGCGACACATCGTGATGTGTGCTGCTCCGGGAGGGCAAATGGGAAACCGGGAGAAGACCATCCACATGAAAGCAAGTACTGTTCTCTGTACAGATGCTACCGAACGACGTGTAGCTTTCTGCGTGTCGGAAAAGCCTCAGCAACGGCGTTATTCAGAAAGCTTATCGAAACATGCCTCCTTTCTAGGTAAGACCGGCTGGGTTGGTTCAAGCGCTGCAGAAGCCCCCGGTTTCAGACCCAGGTGCACAGCAGAAAAAGGTGACTTTTGACACACGCGGACAGTGAGTTACAGCTGCTCTCGGCTGGTCCGGTCGCTGCACGGCCGGGGGGCGGCGGTGACCGTTTTGCTTTCCCTTGGCTGTGATTCCACCGAGGTTCCTGGACGCGCTTCTCCTGGGCCGGGGGCTGCCGAACCCCGCGGGGGAGGCGCGGCGCGGCGAGGGCGGAGCGGGCGGCGGCGGAGCGGGCTCAGTCGGTGAACCGCTGGCACGCCTTCTTCCAGCGGCAGGCGGTGCACCACAGGTCCCGGTTCTCCATGCCGTACACCTTCCGGCACTTCTTGCCCTCTCCCCGCGGCTTCCTGCAAGACAAAGGGGAGACGGCGTCAGTGGGGGGCTCAGCGGGCGTGCCACGGAGGGCTCCGCATCCCCAGAAGGACGGAGGAAAGGGAAGCATCATAAGGGTTCTGTCCGGTCACACTTAACGCGGGCCAGGCGCTTCGCGGCCGGCACACGGGGTCTTACAGTTTGCT
>NW_011899307.1:0-1452 GCF_000151845.1 Pteropus vampyrus | reverse complement strand
TGTTCATCCCTCTTGGTCTCTCCTGGTCTCTTGGCATCATCTGTTCTCACAGCACTAAACATCTCCCCAGGACCTGGGATTCTCAAAAGCTGCAAAGCTAATTTTCATAACGAAAGATAGATGACGTTTCAAGTATGTACGTACGGCCGTTGCAGGAGGGCAGGCACATAATACATGTAAACACACAACCGGCCCGGAGCCGACACGGCCACAGAAACACCACGACCGGTCAACCCCACGGAGCCCTCCGAGGGCAGACGCACAGGACCCGCCCTCCCCGCTCCAGGGACCAGCACGTTCGGTTTTCTTTCGACGTAAAGGAATGAACATCTGAGTTATTCTCCCAGACGTTAATTAAAAAGAATGAAACAGTTAAAAAAAAAAAACCCTAACATTTTAAACCATTGTCGTCATGAGTCTGAATTATTGAGTGATGACATTGGTCATCATTTTTGCTCAAGTTGGGTGGAGTGGGGGCCGGCGGAGCGGAGTGACACACACGGTGTTTTTAAAAATAAAAGCCCTGGAGTTCGGCGATGCATTTGATGTGGGTAGATATGTAGGTTCTTCCAGGAGCGGAATCCCCTCACCCCAGTCCTGGCCCCAGCCAGGACGCAGAGTCACCAACCAGAGGGAGGGACGGCTTCGGCTGTGCACAGCCCCGTGACCTAGAATGATCTAGATGATCTAGAATATGCTTGTGTGAATTGTAAGTGATCTGGACAATAAAAAATTTAACAAATTGCTGTAGAACCTATATCCCAAGAATACTTCCTTATTTAGTCGGAGAACCAAAAAGATTTAGGGGACATTGCAGTGATTCTATTTCCGTCAGCCCGGGATAATGTGCGAGGGTCTACATTTTGCAAAACTGCCACCCCGCTTCCGCGCAGGGTGATATGAGATTAGAGGGTGCTCTTCATTCAACAGACACTGAGGAAGCACCTACTGTGCGCCAAGCCCTGTTCTAGATTGTGGGGACACAGCCCCGAACACACCGTCTCTGCCCTCACAGAGCGGCCCTTCTGGTTTGGAGACGGACAATAAATACCAAACGGACAAGGTTGTTTTAGTGACAAGTGCGAAGCCTGACCAAGGGCAGGACGTTTATTTGTTCAGGGTAGTGAGCGAAGGCTGCTCGAGCAGGCGACCGCTGGTCTCCAGGACACCCCACAGAAAGGACAGTAGTGCCAGCGGCCCCCAGGGCCAGAGACGCTGTGTGGGGAGGAGGTGGTCGGTCGGGCCTCGGCGGGTGGCTGTGATGAGAAATTCAAGCGTCGTTCCGAGTGCGAGGGAGGCCATGGGAGACTTTCAAGAACGTGAGACGTTCGATTCGTGCTGTAAAAAGGTGGCTTCGGCTCCCTGGAGATTGGACTGGGGACAGCTGGGGGGGCCGTGAAGACTGGTTCGGAGGCTTCGGCGCTATTTCTGGGGAAGACGCGCTGCTGATTC
>NW_011899306.1:0-5952 GCF_000151845.1 Pteropus vampyrus | reverse complement strand
GGCTTTAAACTATATTACACAAGAACTTACATTCACTGAAAATTCAAAGAATGAGGAGCTATAAAAAAGCAAACCCTGACCCGTAACAGCAATGAAACAATAATCAGTAAGTAGCTGAGGTGTTTCAGAAATACCAAAAATATAAGAGTTACCTGAGTGTGTGTGTGTGTGTGTGTGTGTGTGTGTGTGTGTGTGTGTGTGTGTGTGTATATATATATATAAATTTGGTCAAGAAATATTTATTGAAAAGCTATTATGTACCAGAAACTATTCTAGGCATTGACATATGATATGCTAATTACTTCTTCCCCCCTTTAATTCCCCTCTCCCCGCTGCCCCCTGCCCCATGGATGTTGCTGTTTCCCCTTAAGAACTGGATCTCTGAAGGTGGGGCGTCTCCTCCCACACACTAGGGGCACAACTCTGGGGGAGGGGGGGCTGGCGCACCTGGGGTATGGTCCGTGGCTCCACCTGGGGCGCAAACCCAGGACCTTCTGCATGTAAAGAAGACGTGCTAACCACTACACTATGGAGCCATGTCCAAACTGCTTCTTTAAACACCAATCTTAGGGCAGGGGCAACATCTAAATGGTTCAGTGCTATACCTGCAGCACCCAGAACATTGCCAGGGGCTGTCCCAAACATACAGTGAGTTTAGGCAAGGACAGCCAAAAGTTTTAGTATGCTCCAAACTAGCACTAAAAATCTACCAATCTACCACCAACTATACCCATTCACTCTGCTTTCCCTCCGGCAACAAAGAAGGACCTAACTGTGCTCTAGTCTAAGGATGATATCCTCTGCTTGGGCACTGAATCTCAACTGTTCTTGTGGAGACTTCTCAAAGTTACCCTCTCTCTCTTCCCCACGTATCATGTTTTCCCCTTTTTACTAAATCATTATAATCAGCATATAAATATAAAATATCCTCAGTCTTTTAAAAATACTCCCCTGAAAACATCGCCATACCCTTCTTGGCACCACATTTCTCTGCCCCTCTTCATAGACCATGCCTCAAAAGAAAATCTTTTATAGGTTCAACCGTCTCCAATACCCTTTGAGCCTACTGCAATTATTCTTTTGCCCTCCACTTTCCAACTAAAAGTGTTTTGTCATCCATAAAGAATACACTGTCAAATTTAATACCTGGAACACTGTAAAAACTAAATTTAAAGTATTTGTTTAGTAAATAAACAAATATACAAATATATCAAATTTATAAAGATGAAAACCATAATTCTGAGATCAAAAATATGTTCACTGGGAATAAGAACAGAATAGAAATTGCAGAACAAATGATTACTGAACCTGAAGCTATAGCACTGGAAACTACCCAAATAAAATGATAAAAGACTGAAAAAAAAATAAACAGGACATTACTGAGTTGTGAAACAACTTCAAGAGGCTGAATATACATGATATATGTAACTGAAATCCCTGAAGAAGAGAAAAAGGGAGGGAGTACAGGAAAATATTCTGAGGAAATAGTAGCAAAAAATTTCCAAATGTGATTAAAAAAACTATAAACCCAAAATTCCAAGAAGCTAAAAAATGCCCAAGCACAAGAAAGATGAAAAGAACCACACCAAGGCATATCATAATTGAACAGTTTAAAATCAGTCATAAAGACAAAAAAAACCTTAAAAGCAACCAGAAGAAAAATGAGGACATATTACATGAAAATGACAATAAACTGCATATCAGAAACAATGTAAGCCAAAAGACAGTAGAGTAACATCTTCAATATAAAATTCTACATCTAGTAAAAATATCTTTAAAAAAAAAAAAAAAAAAAGGTGAAATACATACAAAAGCTAAAAGCATTCATTACCAGCAAACAAGCACTAAAAGAAATGTTAAAGGAAGTCCTTTGGGTAGAAGGAAAATGATACCAGATAGGAATCTGGATGATTACACAAGAATAAAGAACAAAGATCTAAATTTAAGATTAAAAACTATAAAACTCTTAGGAAAAAACTGGTTGTAAATTTGTTATCTTGGATTTTGCAATGGTTTCTTAGATATGACACCAGGAATATAAATTTTAAAAAATTGATAAATTAGACTTCACCAAAATTTTAAAATTTTGTGCTTTAAAGAACATCATCAAGAAAGTAAAAAGACAACCCACAGAATGGGAGAATATTTTTGCAAATCATATAATGAATAAGGGACTGTACTCTAAAATATATAAAGAACTCCTATAACTTAAGATAAAAAGACAAATAACCCAGTTTAAAATAATCAGCAAAATATCTGAATAGATATATCTTCAAATAAGATATACAAAAGCCAGTAAGTCCATGAAAAGATTCTCAGCATTGCTAGCCATCAGGGAAATGAATATTAAAATCACAATGATATACCAATTCACACTACTAAATAGCTAAAATCGAAAAGAAAGATAATGACAAATTGGCCAGGATGTGGAGAAATCTGAACTCTCATACACTGCAGATGGTATATAAAATGGAACAGCCAGGTTGGAAAATCATCAAGCAGTTCCTCAAATATTAAACACAGAATTACCACATGACCCAGCAATTCCACTCCTGAGTATATAACCAAGAAAACTAAAAACATACAACTAATTACACAAACATTTTTATGCTGATGTTTACAGCAGCATTTTTCATAATAGCCAAAAACTGAAAACAACCCAAATGTTAACCAACTGATGAATAAACAAAATGTGATATATCCATACAAGGAGATATATTCAGCCATAAAAAGGAATGAAGTATTGATACATGCTATAACATAGATGAACGTTGAATACATCATGCTAAGTAGAACGATCCAGTCACAAAAGACCATATATTGTATGATTTCATTTACATGAAATGTCCAGAATAGGCAAATCTATAGAAATATAACTTGGATCAGTGGTTGCCCAGGGCTGGGGAGTTGAGGGGGTGGTCAGCTGGAAGATATAGAAGTATGACTGCTAAAACCATTTTAGCAAAGTTTCTTTTTAGCTGATGCAATGTTCTAAAATAATTGTGGTGATGGTTGCATGACTCTGAATATACTAAAAACCAGTGAACTGTACATTTTAAATGGATGAACTAAATGGTACGTATATACTATCTCAACAAAACTGTTACCCAAAAAAAGAAAAAGTAGGTAGTAGCCAGAATTATGAAGTCATGTTCCAAGTCTTCTGATAAACTCAAGCTTTAATTTTACAATTTAATTTTAATTTTTTAAAAACAAGCATAGTTATTAAATACAAGAGATAGAATATTAAAAAAATAATAAATTAAACCAAAAGAATCTCATGAAAGGAAACAAAGAAAGAGCCGATCAGACAAATAGAAAACAAATAGTAAAATGATACACTTAAACCCTACAATAGCAAAGATTACATTAAAAAGAAATTGATTAAACACTCCAAAATTAAATGCTAGAGATTGGCAGACTAAATGAAAATGCAAGACTCAATTATATGCTGGCTATAAGAAACTCATTTTAAATATAAAGGTGCAGATAAATTAAAAAAAAAAAAAA
This sequence comes from Pteropus vampyrus, assembly GCF_000151845.1. NCBI lineage: Eukaryota > Metazoa > Chordata > Mammalia > Chiroptera > Pteropodidae > Pteropus > Pteropus vampyrus. Next base: position 2,442 of record NW_011899306.1, on the reverse strand, counting down.
AAACAGAAAATGTTAAACTATGCTAACAATGAATTGAAAGCTGGAGTGGCTTATGAATATCAGACAAAGTAGACTTCAGAACAAGGATTAATACCAGATATAAAAAGGGACATCTTGTATTGAAAAAAAGAGATCAATTCGTCGGAAAGATACACCAATCTTCAATGTGTACGTACCCAAAGACAAAGCTTCAAAATACACAAATCAAAAACAGACAAAACTGAAAAGGAAAGAGATCAACAAATAGAGATGCAGATGTCAACACTCTCAGTAACTGAACAAGTAGACAGAAAGTCAGTAAAAATATAGATGACTTAAAAAATATACACATAAAGATAACTACTCTCAACCAATTTGATCTGATATATATAGAACATATTGTTTCCAAAGCACACGAAACAGTCACCAAGAAAGATCACATATTAGGCCATAATACATTAACATTTAAAAGGACTGAAATTATACAGCATATATTCTCTGACAAGAACATAAATTAGAAATTAATAACAGAACAATATCTGGAAAATGCTTAAATATTTTAATATAAAACCATACACTTTTGAATAACCCATGGATCAAAAAAGACACAAAATATTTTGTACTAAATAATAAAAACAATATATCATAATCTGTGAGACACACTTAAAGTAGGGCTTAGAGGAAAACTGGTAGCTTTATTTTTTATTTTTATTTTTTTAGGTGAGGCAACCCTTGGTTGACATCATAGATTGCAAGGACCTTGTCAGCTTACAATCTCTTATTTTTTTAATTTTTTATTTTTTACGCTTACAGCACCTGGTCTTCCTAGGTGGTCTCCCATCCAAGTACTAACCAGGCCTGACCCTGCTTAGCTTCTGAGAACAGACGGGATTGGCTTGTTCAGGGTGGCATGGCCATAGATGAAAAACTGATAGTTTTAAATAGTTAAAACAAAAATGCTTACAATCTATGATCTAAGTTTCTACCTTAAGAAATTAGAAGAAAAGCAAATGAAACCCAAAATATGTAGAAAGAAAATATTCGCAATAAAAGCAAAAATCAAAGAAATAGAAAACTGGGGGGAAAAAACTAAAAGATGGTTCTTGGAAACAATCAAAAAAACTAAAAAACCTCTAGCTAGAATGATCAAGGAAAACAGAGAAACAAAATACAAATCACCAGTATCAGGTGAAAAAAGGACGTCACTACAGATCCTACAGACATTGAAAGAATAAGCATATATTATAAATAACTCTATGCCAATAAGTTTGACTACAAAGATGAAATAAATTACCAAAACTGACATAAGAAATAGAAAATCCGAATACCTCTGTATCTAATATAAGAAATTGAATTTTTAATTTAAAACCTTCCAAATTGAATTTTTAATTTAAAACCCTCCAATGAAGAACACTACAGGCTCAGACAGCTTCACTGTTGAATTATATTAAACATTCAAGGAAGAATTAATACTAATATTCCAAAAGCTATTTCAGAAAGTAACGATAAGAGAACACTTCTTGCTCCTTTTAAGAAGCCAGTACTATCCTGATACTAAAACCAAAGACATTGTAAGAAAACTACAAACACCACCCCCTGACCCTGCCACAACCACCACCCCTCCCGCCAAAAAAAAGTGCAAAAGATTTGAACTGACATTTCAAAAAGAAGAATGGCCAATAAGTTCATGAAAAGAGATTCAATATCATTCATTCGTCATCAGGGAAATACAAATACAAATAAGATAACTCTACATGCCCAATAAAATAGCTAAAACTAAAGTGACTGACAATACCAAATGCAGACAAAGATGGAGAACAAATGAAACTATCAGGCTGCTGGGGAATGGGGTGGAGAGGAGTGTGATATAATTACTTTGGAAAATAGTTTTCAGTTTAGTATTAATTTAATATGCACTCAACATACGACCCAGCAATTCTGCTTTTTTGCCATATGGCCCAGTATTACCCAGGAGAAAAGAAAACATAAGTCTACACAAAGACTTGTAAGTGAGTGTTTATACTTTATTCTTAATAGCCCAAATCTGGAAACGACTCAAATGTTCATCAATAGGTGAATGGATGAATTTTGGTATTTTTATACAACAGAAATAAAAAGGAACTCAAAAATAAAAAGGGACAAATTACTAATACATTCAAGAACAAAGAAGAATTCAAAACTATAAGCTGAGCAAAAGAAGAATCGTATTTACAAAAGAAGTAAACACTGAATAGATTCCATTTATATGAAATTTGAGAAAAAGCGAAACTTATCCTAGTGACATAAAACAAATTAGTAATTGTGTGGGGCCAGTGGTGGGGGTGAGGTGGACTGCAAAAGAACATGAGGGAACTTTGCAGGTGATGGAAATGGTCTAATTCTTGATTAGGGTTGTGGTTACAAAGATGCACACATCTATCAAAGCAAACTGTACATTAAATATATGTGCATTTTTTATGTGTA
>NW_011899305.1:3088-4203 GCF_000151845.1 Pteropus vampyrus | reverse complement strand
TACACATTACCTGGGGATCTTATTAAAATGCAGATTCTGCATTTGGGACTAGAGCCTAGGACTCTGCATTCAGAACAAGTTTTCAGTGGAGACCAATTTCTACTGGCTCACAGAGCACACTTGGAGTGGCAAGGAGTTAAGATACACTTCCCGTGTGTGTATTGACACGGCACACATGCGCGTGCACGTGCATGCACGCGTGCGCACACACACACGCACACACACACACACCCCTCACACACATATAAAGATGTTTTTCAGAAGGTCCTGGACAACCCAGGGGGCTGATAACATTCTTTTCAATGCAGCAGTAACTAAAAGAAGCAGGAATTTTTTTGGAAGTGTTGCTTTCACTATTTTAAGTAATAACATTAAATGGATTTATAAAAGTCATCAACCCCTTTATCTTAAATATTGGCCTTAAAAATGGCAAAGGCAGGAAATAGACACGAACTTTGTAAGAGGCAAGGGTGATAAATGATTGGCTTATGAGGAAGCGGAGCTTTAGAACACCAACTGGGGCACTGAAGAAACTAATATTCAAACTCAACTAAATTCTGGGTTTAGCCTCTCCCCTGAAATAGAAAAACCCTCAGTAACATACTTGAGAACAAGAACTCTGCCGTAGGCCCCGGCATCTTCCTTTACTATAAATGAAACAAATCAGCCATATTTATGGCATGCCTCAGAAAATGAGTCACAGCTGGACTTGCTTTATTTTTCACACCAATAAATCTTAACGTTCTTTCTTCCTCATAAATTGTCTCTGTCCACAGTGTATGTCCCCGGGATCGAATTAAATGGAGATGCTCGCCTCCGCGAGGAAAGCGAATCGGGGAACTTCCTGGAGAAAGTGATATTGAATGGTATCGATAAGAGAGGACGCCATGCATTCTAGAAGCAATCTTCCCTCACATCTCTCCCTGGAAGGCAATGTGATTAAGAGGAGGCAGAGAGGGCAAGCTGGCAGAGGGCATGCTTCTCCAGACACTTCTATGTCCTCGTAATTTCAACTCTGATTGGTATTTGATTAGATTGGGGCCTTCTGGGGTTTGTATAAAATCAGATGGGAACTTATGCATGGAACTGAGCGACTAGAGCGAGGTCTCTGAAAT
>NW_011899305.1:0-1737 GCF_000151845.1 Pteropus vampyrus | reverse complement strand
CTGACTCTTTTATTTGTTACCTCTTTTATGTCATTAAGCTCATACGGTGAATTCTTTATTTAAGGTGTCATATTTTGAAATTTTAGAATTTTCATCTGCTCATTTTAAAAATAATTTCTTTTAATCTGCTGAATTTTGGAAACTTTTTGTTTATTATGAGCATTTTTTTCTTTATGTTTTCATCCCAGTTATAAGAGCTGTTTATAATGAGCTGTTTGCTAATTTTACTATGTGAGTCAATTTAGGATTAGCTTTCATCGATTGTCTTTTCTCTTGAGTTGTATTTCCCTTTTTTTTAGACTAATGAATAATTTAGATTTTATCCTCGACATTGTGAGTAGTATGCTACAGAAACTTTAGATTCTGTTGTGCTCCTCCGAAGAGTATTGATTTTTTTTTAAGCAGGTCGTTAACTTGGTTGAACTCAAATCACAAAATTCTCTCTCCTGCTTTAGGTGGCAGCTCATAGCTCAGCTCGGTCCTTCTAGGCCTATGCACGCATGGCTGGGGAGTCGGCCAGTGATTTGGGCAGAGCTGATAGAATTTGGTGTTTCCTCTCTCTCTTTTCTTGTGTTTCTTACACTTCACTTTCCAATAGCTGTGATTGTCTCATGCCCTATACTTTAGTTGTTCCAGCCAGCAAGACTACTGGTTTTATCTCATAATTTTAACTGTCTTGCATGGTGCAGACTGGGCCTGCCCCCAGAATAACAGCTACTAAAACATGAGACACTCACCCACCGCTACTCTCTTCACCCAGGTGTTGAATTCCCTCCAGTTTTGGCCAGCTTTGGTTAACTCTCCAGTCTTTGGTTGGTTTTCTACTTCTCCAGAATGTATAGTTATTGCCTGAGGAAGAGTTGGTGTGAAAGGAGACTCTTGAGCATACTAGAAAGTCCCACATCCCAAGGTCTTAATCGCTGTCCCTCTGTCGTATGAGTTGATATCCATAAGGACTAATTCAACCTGTAACACTGAAAGTGATGTTTCTTAAAATACTGCAGTTGGTTTTCCTGTGATCTCTGATTAGAAGGAGGAATGGATTCATTTTATTAATTCTGTAAGCTCATCAATTTTTATCTTCTCGGCTTTGAAATTTATAGGAGATATAACAGAAAAAAAAACCCTCTAACATTTATATAAAACTTCATAATCATGCTACATATAATCTCATTTTGTTTTTTATAGCTCCATCAGTTAAGCTCTGTGTTTATGCCCATTTTAGACACGAGTATCAAATGATCCGAAAGTGGTTGAGTTTCTCCCTTTTCCAAGATGTATGAAAGCCAAGCCTTTTAACCACTGTGACTGACAGATTCTAGGAAGACCCCCAATTATCCTAGAATCACACCTTTGTGCGAGTCTCTCCCCTTAAATATAGGTGAAACTGGTGACTTGTTTCTAACCAATACATTATGGTAAAGGTGATGCAGTATCACTCCCTTGATTGGATTTTACTATATGCCTCCTTGATTAGAATACATTGTATCAGATACTCTGTGTTATCAGCCGGGAACAAATAATTCTCTTTGCTGTCTTGATCAAGTGAACAGCAGTTGAGAAAGCCTACACGAAGAGAAATTGTGGATGGCCCCTAGGAAATGCAGATCTGAGGTTGGCCCTTGGCTGACAGCCAGCAAGAAAATGAATGGGGACCTGTTTTTCTGCAGCCGTGATGCAGTGGATTCTGCCAATGACCCAAGGGAGCTTGGAAGTGGACCATTCCATGGTCAAGCC
>NW_011899304.1:5302-6381 GCF_000151845.1 Pteropus vampyrus | reverse complement strand
TGAGACTGTGTGGTGCCAGGATGACTACCTACCTGGAGCTTTCCTCTATCCAGTTTTACTGATTTTCCTTCTTCAATTACAAGGGTCTTGCTGTGTAGAACCTGGGTGGGTTGCTGGTGGTTTTCCAAGGACACTCGCACATAGACACTCACTTCTAAATATGTTTCTTTAACCTTCACTGTCAGGTTGAACACATCAAAGTTGCCACTGCCATCGTGCCTATAAACCACATGTCCTTGCATCAAGTCATGCTGGGTAAATGAGTGGGACACAGAGTTGTTGACCAGCACTCTGCCATGCTTTGCGGGCTGCACGATATGGAATTCAATCTCGTGGTTCGTTCTAATATCTTGGTTTGTGGTGACACTAAGGTTGGCTGCTGTGAGCCTGCAGTCTTTTCCTCTCTGTATGAGCAGCCCCGTGTTGTTGGCTAATTGGATGTAGGGGTCTGACACACGGACCTCAAGAAGAGACGACGTGTAGTGGATGCCATCTGTCACAAACAGGACAAAGCGGGCTGAATCTGCACCCCGATGCCTGAAGAGCACGCGCCCTGCTTGTAGGTCGTCTTGCCTGAACTGGTAGAGTTTCTGAGTGGGGTCACTGGTTCGCACTAAGTCCCCATTTGGGATGCCCCGCCGGGTGTACAGCAACTGCCCATCATCAAAATCTGAGTCAGGGTCATGGTAACAGAGATCTGCCAGTGTCAATAAACGCTGACCGTTCCGCACAACATGGAAGACTTTATCTACCACACGCACGGGTCTCTCATCATTTTTTAGCCCAACAGAAACGATGACTTTGAGTTCTGTAGACAAATGCTCCGTGTCAAGACCCCTGACCACTCCTTCTTGGCTCGTAGTAGAGGCCACAAGGAGGAATTCATCCCACTGGGTCTCAGAGTCATCGTGGACATACATCAGCCGCTCACCCACTATGTCTTCATTAGTGAATGTGGTGATATTGTCATGACTTCCCAGAGAATCTGAAAAGTTAACCAGTTTCAGCTTCCCATGTTGAGGACTCCTGGTGAGTTTATATTGGAAGGTCTGATTATCCAGGGTTTGAGCGAATAATTC
>NW_011899304.1:0-2647 GCF_000151845.1 Pteropus vampyrus | reverse complement strand
TCCTTAACACAGTACAGTTCCACTAAATGCCAGGTCAAGTCATCCACATGAAGTCTCTGTTCAGAAAGGCGTACTTGTTCACCTGCCCCAAGATTCACTCTCACCTGAAAGAAAAAGAATCAATCGATTTCGTGTTACAGGGTTTTATTAAGAAAACAGGGCCATTCAGAGAGAGAGAGAAACGTGGACATGAAAACTTTTTCTATATTTATGGGCTACATATTGAGGTTAAAAATTTTCAGAGTCGAAATATTTAAGACAAATTGGAGAATTTACAGATGGCACATGATTTTATTCTAGTGAAATAACACGAATCCAAGGGATAACTGTTTTGTTGTCTTTCTCTCTCATTGTTTTTCTCTCCAGTAATTGAATGCTTATATGGTTTTAAGGATTTTTAAAAATCTTACCCATAAATTTCCTGAGAGAAGTTCTATTATACAGTAGTCATTTTTCCCGGCTGCAAGAAAAAGTAATCCCTGTGGTTTGCTGGTTTGAAATTTCAGTCGAAGAGATAACTCAGAGGAAACTTCTATGGTATTGAGCTCCACATAGCTTTCACCATAAAAAGAAGCTAGGGAGAAATTTTTAAAAGAAACATGTTAGTAACTTTATTAAACAATGACTGTTCCACTTTATATTGTCATCTCCCTTCAGGGACTGACCCTACTGAAGAAAACTGCCCTGCTCAAGGCCACCCCTGCTTCCTGGGTGTCCCACGGATCCGACATGGGGGTACAAAAGCTCACTGTTCGCTCGCCTTAACTCAGGACAGCTCTGATGGGTCAGTCCCTCTTCAAAAGTCTCAAGAGGGGTGACTGGGGCTTTCATTAAAAGTGAATTGCCATTCGACTTCTCCATCTACCCAATACTGCTTCCTTCCCTTCCACAGGAACTAATCCCAAGTCGCTGGAGGTGAACTGGTATAACAGTAGAAGGGAACACATTAGCTGGCTATGAAATATCAAGCTGTGAAAAATATAGGGCAAATAGTAACCATGAGGGCAATGGAATTGGGTGTCTATTGCTAAGTTTGAATCAAGTTTTGGGAAAAGATAAAATTTAGAAGAGATTAGTTGACAATTACGAGCTAAATGTGAAAGCCAGAGTATTTCCCTGGTAGTCTTTCTCATCTCTTATAGCAGGAGGACAGAGAAAGGTGAGACTCCCACCCAGGAATTAATCAACAGAGTAGTCGAGCTCCAAATAAAGTCCCAACCAAGACAGGCTTGCTTTGACAAGGCTATGGCTCTGGCTGGGAAAGAATGGAACCCTGATATATGGAATGGAGACACTGGATTGATGTATTCAAATATCTCGGGTCCTTAGATCCCTTTGAATCCTCGTAACCCACAGAATTGACCTAGTTCCATATTAACTATGGCACTATTTGTGCTTAAAGAAGATGCAGAGGCCTCTTCCTACAGGCAACATGTGAACCCTAAAGATATGTCCCCATCTTTCCTCCCGACTACTAGACCAAAAACAAAGGTTAAGGCACAACATAACCTGTGTGGGGACATGCTGGGCTTGATGTGGGAGGAAAGGGACTAGACCATAAAGGAGCTGGGGGACCCACCCAGAATGGACTGCCAGTAGCTAGGAGAATACACATGGGACTGAGGGTATCTGATCAAGAGGACGGAAACATAAGGTTGATAAGAGAGAATTCACAGATTTCGGAGTACTCTCCTAAGGTAGAGGATATAACATGCTGGCAAATGGTATAAACTCACTGCTAAGGTGGCTCCTAGAAGCACAAACAATGCAAAGATCCACCCTGAGACAGACATGACAGAATTGCCAAGACAGATGATGGAAGAAGAGATTCAAGGGATGGAAGTGGTATATCCGGGATACGGCATGAATAGGGCCAGAGGCACAAGCAAGTTACACGAGATGGTAGCTCCATGTCATTATCATTCTTGCACCAGCACCTTTTCCTCAGCTCACACATATGGCTGCATGAGGATCCCTTATTACCAGCCGATGGAGGAGCAAAACACCTGAGCTTGGTTCATGGAGGAGTTAACTTCATCATATGGGTGCAAGCTGAAAATGGACCCCTACTGCGCTATAGTGCTTCTTAGGGGTGGCCATGAAAAATAGATGGGAAATCTTCTAAATAAATAGAATTTGGGGTGATATACTTCATCATCCATCTTGTATGAGAGAGAAGTGGTCTGAGATTAGAATACATAAAACCTGATAGGTAGCGGTAAATGGCCCAGACAGACAGTCAGGAGCCTAGAATGAGACAGATTGAATGAAAAGGCACAAGGAGATCTGGGATAGATGCATGAATGTCAGCATGAAGTGGGAATATCATTATATTGCATGCCCACCAGAAAACACCCACCAAAAAATGGTACTAAACAATCAGGCAGACAAAATGACTTGGCCCTTTGGCAACGGCCAGCCTCTGTCATCTGCCACCCCTACTTTGCCACAATGGGTGTATGATGAAGAGCATGTTGTATTAAAATTACTTGTTTATTCACCTATCTCCTGCACTATTCCATGAGTTTCCTATGATCACGGACCATATCTTTTATCTTTCTCTCTCCAATACCTGGCACAGTACCTGGCACACAGGTGATATAATAGATTCTGCCGGTGCCCCATTTAGATCCCTTTTAACAGATTG
>NW_011899303.1:2701-4921 GCF_000151845.1 Pteropus vampyrus | reverse complement strand
GGGGCTGTTGCATGATTTCATTTATACGCGATGTCAGAATAGGCAAATCCGCACAGGCAGAAAGTGGATCGGGGTTTGTCAGGAGCGGGAGAGGGGTGGGACTTACTGCTGGTGCGTATAGGGTTTCTTTCTTAGGTGATGGAACCAGAGAAGCCATGGCTGCCCCACACTGTGCATGCCACTGACAGTATATCACACAGGGTTAAGGTGGGAAATTGTATGTTTTACCACAATGATGAAAAGAGAGCAGCCGGGGGGGGATCTGCTCGCAGTGGGCAGATCTGGGTCCTGGCTCTGCCTCCGACCAACTGCGTGACCTCCAGCAGGACACCCCACACCTCGGGACCTCAACTGGCGCATCTGTAAAGTGGGCTCCGATGCGGTTTCTGCCCGCAGGGGCTGTTTTAGGGGACGCAGGCCTCGGCGTGGGGCTTCGGGTCTCAGCGCTGCGGGTCCTTCCTGCCGTCGCCCCACTGTTTTTATTAAAGGCGGATCAGCGCATGCGCCGTCTTCCCGCGCCCACGGGAGTGCAGTGACCGCAGCTTGGATTTGCTGCCAGCGTCATTGGGGTGGGCTGAGGGTCAGCGCGGAGCCAACATGGGGGGCGAGGCGGATCCGGGTCTCAGGACCGAGCACCAGGGAAGCGGTCAGCGGCATGAGGGCCACGTGGCAGGAATAGCGCACGCAAGGCGCCTCTTAGGGGCCCCGGGACCGGTCTGCCCGCGGGCGCCCCGTTGCCAGCTTGTGAGCAGCAACGGGACGGTGACGGCACCGCTCCCTGGACTCCATTTCTTTACCGGGCAAAGTCTGAGCCTTCGCCTCAGCTGCGCCCCCCAGATATGCTCCCGCTGGCCCCCACGGGCCCTGGCGCCACTGACCTGCATGATCTTCTGCAGCTGCCTGTCGTCATCCACCACAAAGACGTTCATCTCTGAGCTTTCGGCGATGACTTGGCAGACTTTCGGGGAACTGGTGGGTGAGACACCAACAGAGAAGCCTCTGGAAGCAGAACCCAAAGGTGAGAGTCTGCCGGCGAATTGCAGGGCTCAGGGACAGCCCCGGTTCCGTCCCTGCCCTCCGGGGGTTTCCCAGTGGTCTGGACAGGAATGCTCAGAGTTCCAGGGGAAGGCTCGAAGGGAAGGCTTCCTGGAGGAGGGGGCATGGGATCTGGGCTTCACGGGATGTATATGAGTTCACCAGATAAAGAACATCAGGAAGGGTGAGCTGGGCAGTGCCCTGGGCTGGGCCCTTGATGAATCCCACTGAGCACAGACTAAACGGGCTTCAGTCAGCTCCCTGAACTGGGGACTCTGCTACGGGACCTCAATGGTCTCAAGAAGGGAGACAGGCCTCTGCCGGGCTGGTGGCTTCCTGCCTCAGTATACCCCCAGGAGAGACCAGGTGCCTCTTACCCAGCCATGATGGCACCAATGCTGGCAATGACCCACTCCTCAGAGTTGAGCCCCATGATCCCCACGCCGTGGAAGCGCTTCAGGCCCAGCTGGGGGAGGAGGCCTTTGTGAGGTGCGGAGAGGCTCGGCCGTCACCCGCCCCCACCTGCTCAGGAGCCTCGGGCTGAGAAGCTGACATTCTCTGGCATTCAGCAACATCTGAGACATTTTTTGAGAGGGAACGCAGCTGACACCGAGTGCGTAGGCACCAGGGAGGCTGAGAAACTGCCTCCAATGCGCAGGACAGATCCCTCCACAAAATATGACTGGCCCCAAATGTCAACAATACCTAGATTGAGATAATCTGAGAAAAATCCAAGCAAAATGCTCCCTGACATTTTTATGCACAAATATTTGACAAAATCAGGGTGGTACTGTCCATATGTTATCATAACCTGTTGTTCACAAAACCTTACATCTCAACTGTTTGTCACAGTCTTAAATATTTCTCTCTGGTATTAAATACAACGCCTTATAACATTGCGTAGTATAGAAAGGTCAGAATTTAACGATCCGCCATATCGATTGATATTTAGGTGGGTTCTGTGTTTTCCTCCATTTTTACCAGACACGATGTTGGGGTGAACATCCTTGTAACTCGGGCTCTGCCTGTGCACGTGATAGTTTGTGCTGACATCTGAACTGACTTGGAAGCCCACGGTGGCGCACCAGCCATTCGTCCCGGCAGAACCACCTGACTCCGGTGGGGCCTCTCTCGCCTCCACTCTGCTCCTGATCACAAGGGCCCAGCCCTGTGTCCTCCTCTAGC
>NW_011899303.1:0-436 GCF_000151845.1 Pteropus vampyrus | reverse complement strand
GAATCCCCGCCCCCGCCAGGGACAGCCGCCTGGGACGCTGCTGACCACCTGCGCACACGGACTCCCGTTCAGCGCCCTGGCAGAGGGACAGCCCCCTCCCCTCGCTCCCCCGCCCATATGAGTCCTGACCCCACCTGGAGGATCCCAACGCGAGCTCAGCCCACCCCCCACCCCAGAGGAAGGAAGCCCCCACCCTCAAACTGGCCTCTGTGGAACCACACCCACGACACCCAGGGCCCAGCGAGCCCCGACCTCTGGCCTTCTTTTCCTGCCAGCGAGCTCTCTCCTTCCATGGCCTCAGTAGCTTCTTTGAGGTCATGGTGTCCCGAGTACCCTTGTTTGTTCTCACTGTCTGCAGGACGTCTGGTCTCCTGGGACTGGGCACACAGATATTCAGACAAACAGTTATAGCGAGTGGAGGGCTGGGAGTGTCGGG
>NW_011899302.1:4790-5297 GCF_000151845.1 Pteropus vampyrus | reverse complement strand
CAAGGCCAGGGAGCAGAGTCGGCAACGTCATCCACGCTTCCAGGTCCGAGCCCAGAAATCTCAGGGAAGGGGACGCAGTCCATCTTTTTAACGCCCACATAGTGATTTGTCAGGGGTCAAGCAAAGGGTTCGGCTTCCTTTGCCCCCCTCCCCCGCCCCTGGGTATGATAAATATTGATGTTTGATAACCCCAGGATCTGTTAATCATGAAAATGAGCAACTCTGATTGGTGACGGCCCGATCGAGTGCTGTGTTGGAAAGGCTCCTGATGCCAAGTCAGAGCTCAGTACAATGCGTCTGTGACACATCACTAAAGCCTGCCAGGGGCGGGCTGGGGGAGGCGCTGAGCTTCCCGACATGGATTACTGGCGTCGTTGCAAAGCGAATTTATCGCAGTACCTGGTATTTCCACGGAAACCACCTGACCAAGTTCCTGGGCCCTGACCTCAGGGAGCCTGAGACAACGTTGGGGACCCATAGCGTTAAGACATGACATGGCCCAAACTC
>NW_011899302.1:0-1800 GCF_000151845.1 Pteropus vampyrus | reverse complement strand
GAGGCATTAAAGGACGTCACCCACTTTGAAAAGGAGCAGCGAGCACACTTTCTAAGCTCGCTGGAAAACCACGTGCGTGGTTTTGAACGTGCACGCTGTGAAATTTCATGTCCAATTCCCCTGGTTTCTTTCGGCAATTTCGTGAGAAAGAACAGTTAATCGCACGACTTTGAAACCTACTTAAGGACAGATACTGACAGGGTGTGCTTGTGAGGAGGATGGTCCGAGCAGAGAGGGAGAGGGGAATGCCCCACTCCGCAGGTAGTCTGAACGAGAAAATCACTACCAGGTGCAGTAGAGCGGGGGGCCGAAGTCCAAAACGAACAGAGCTCCTCGGATCCCAGCTAAGAAGTCACGGTCACAGCCAGGACTAACGAGAGCAGCTCTATTTTTAATCCAAGCTCTCTGCAGCAGTTTGAGCTCGGGAGAGTTCGCCTCCGCGCATGCACCTCCCAAACGTGACTCGGGGGTGCGCCGTGCAGCAGCAGCATCCATCGCTCATCGCGTCATCGTTACCAACTGGCCACAGGCCGAACAGATCAAACGCATCGAATAAATAAAGTAGGCGCAGGACACCGGGCCCTTGGGTGAGGAACTCGGATGCCCCCTGGGCCGAGCTCGTCACCGCAGAGCCCGCGTCTTCGCGTACTATTTCCCTCCGGCCTAGCACGGGGCCTGGCGCAGGCGGGCCGCGCAGTGCAGGGCTGGTGAATGAGAGGTGGACGCTGGTCGTGAAGTCACAGAGGCCCCGGGTGGAGACAGGCCACACTGCTCAGAACCCTCCTCTTCCATCTGGAAGTAACAGGCTTGCTACGGACCAGGGAAGGGCTCGCTCTCAGCTTGGCGATTTACCTTCTAAGCTGGGTGGAAGTTCGGGGGCCACGTGGGAGTCACAGATGGGAGGCAGATGTGTTGAGCGTGGCAAGCACAGCGTTTAAAAGTCAATGACCTGGATTCCCCAGGGAACATCTCACCACAGCCGCATGGATCCCGGCTGCTCTCGCCAGGCCCACTTCCTTCCTGCTGCCCACCTGAGACGCAGGCATGCATCTGGGGTCCCTCGTGCAGATGACCCCAGCATCCTCCCAGGACCTCCTAGTGCCCTTAGGGATCCCAGTAGTCGTGGCACCCTTATGGGCCCTTCCACATGCTGAGTGCCAGTCTAAGCACTTTACCCACGCTGACTCGGACAACCCTCGTAACAGCCCCTTCGTCACCCCACTTCACAGACGAGGTAACTGAGGCACAGAGAGCTTAAGCGACCAGCCCAAGGCCAGCCACGTAGCTGGTCAGTGGCAGAGCCAGATTCACACGTGGGCCGTCTAGTTCCAGGACCTTGTTCTTAACCACTGCTTCCTACAGATCTATCTCCTCCCTCCCACAGCAGCCTCCTCGCCTTAAAGGTCTCAACCCGAATGGCATGTCCCCCGAGGCCTTTCCTGACCACCGGCCCACCTCAGGCGCCTGTCAGTATCTGGGATTACCACATTCGTCCATCACAGACACCAGACACAAGACATGAGTGGGCACAAGCCCGCTGGGGGCAGCTCCCACCAGCCCTAGTCTCTGTACCTCCAGAGCTGAGACAGCGCCTGGCTCAACGGCCTCCTCAAACATCACCCACCAGCTCCCGGATGTACGTTGCTGTCTTTCAGTCATCCGTCTGGTCCTATCTTATAATGTCATCTGTCTTTCCCCAAGGCCTTCCCTAGCGGAAGTAGCTCCAGCGTCATCTCGCCCTCCACGCCCCTGCATGCCCCCCATCTCCAGGCGGGTCCCACTCTGGAAACTTTCTCACCC
>NW_011899301.1:2527-4952 GCF_000151845.1 Pteropus vampyrus | reverse complement strand
TTGGGGTTGGGGTGGGGTGGACGGTGCTGGTAATCACCAGGGGGAGAGCAACCCTGAGCTTGGGCGGGGCTCTCCTCTAGCCACGTGGCTTCCCGAGGCCAGAAGCCACGTTTGCTCAGTGCTTTACAGATAGAAAATTCAAGGTGCAGGGAAGAAGTCGGGACCTGCTCACAGGAGCCGAATGATCCAGGTTTCCAGAGGATTTCATTGCCGCGCATCACCTCTGGTTCATCGTCCGGCAATGAGGAAATGCACACACGTGCGGCCCTCTGCAGATCTTTTCACGAGCTTGAGTAGAAAAGAGATTGAGTCACTGCTGGGGCTGCTTGACTTGAAACTATAAGTTGATTACAAGAAAAAAATGGTTTTCATTTCAATTAACCCAGCCATCTGGACTGCTCAGGCCTTAATAGCCAAATATAAGGAACTGCATTTGGAAGAGATTAATTTACCTTTGTAGTTTAGTAAGGAGGTCATGCGGGTCACCCTCAGGACCTTGCCAACACCAGACCAGCCACTGATGGAGATCCTAACTGGGTGTGACAGGTCTGAGCGTCATGCTTCCAGGTTGCTGCAGGAACACACTTCCTGAAAATCGCCTCTGATTTAAAACTTTCCCCTGACGATCCAGTCATGAAGGCGCAGTATCTATAACATCAACTGAAGATGCTGAAGAAAACATCCATGGGGGATCATCAACACCCCCAGTTCAATTATCAACCAGTGAGCCCCCAAAGAAGGAAGTGTATGAAAAATGGCATCGACGAGGACCGAGATGGTTCAGCCACCACCGCTGCTTTGAGGTTGGTCATTTCTGTAGATTGAGAGCTTCACAGGGTTAAGGACCATCATAAACAAACCCCCTCTCAATTGACTGGGGCTAAAAAATGAGAAGCTTTTGATAGATGCACATCTGGTGGGCAGAAAATAGCAAAGTCAAGGGCCTCCACCTTTCTGCCTCTTACATTCTGCCTCCCTCTTGGTGATATTCTGAGGCGGTCACACTTAGTCCATGGTGGCGCCGGCCCTTCTTCCTTATGGGAATTGGGGAGTGGGAAAAAATGAGACTTTATTTTTTTGCGTCTTTCTTCAGACCAAGACCATCTAAAATTTTTCAAAAATATCACTGTTTTTTAAAATAGAATATTTTTTTATCAGAAGAAAAAGAAAAATCGTGTGAACAACACAAAATGACTAAATTTCTAAAGATAATTCTTAGGAATGTAAAATGTCACTATCGCGTCGCCGGTAGGACCAACAGGTTTTTGTCCTCATTTTCCCGGTTCCTGCCTCTGTCCCATCTGGTCTGGGACTTTTTTACTCCTTAGAAACTGGTTGGCCTAAGGTTCCTGCTCTGATTAAAATTATGTATAGCTGGTATTTTCTTGTTTAAAATAGACGTAGTTCTCAATGCATATTCTTGGAGGACAGGGTTATGATTTAGAGGAAGAATCTTGTTCTTTGTGTATTCATGCAGCATAAATAGTTAATAAGGGCACAAACTCTATTTTTTTTGCTTCAGCTTTCACTGCTATCTGGATCATTCTCCTGATAAATCTGTCCCCTCCTTCCGTGCATTTTCTATCCAGAGTCTAAAGGAATTTGGTGCAATGGAGTAGAGTACCACCTCCCCAAATATACTCCCCAGAACACTGACCTCCTGTGCCCTGATATGGCACATCCCACCTGATAACACCATCTAGGTCTCATGTTCTTTGGGAAGTACTTTGGGCAATGTTGGAGTAATGCAACATTCTGGGGAAACGGAAGTAACAGTGACTGAAATTGCCTTGGAATATTGGAGATTTCCAAGAGGAGGTGACGTTTGATCTTGATCCTGAAGACTTAGTAAGTACTCAGCCAGGGATTCAACTAGAGAAAGAGGCTAATGGCATCTAGTCTACACTCTGTTAAAGTATGAGCAACTCAAATAAGTTGGCATGTTTGGGAGACTTTGTCATATCCGCTGTGGGGGGCGGGGGGTGCCCATGAGTGAGGGTCGGGAGAGAAGAAGGGAGAAGTTTGGACCAGAGCTTGGAATGTCTGCAATACTGCATTGCATTTCTCGTTTGTCCCTCCAGATTGCTCTCCGCCCTTATGGAAAGACAGCAATGGGATCACTTGCCCCCCAGCTTCTGGTGGGATTCACCCCGTGGCAGTCCCTGGCAGGAGATCGGAAGAAGGGAGAAAAGTGAGGTCAGAGTATTTGCTCCATTGGTTCCTTCCATGAGAAGTCACCTTGGGTTGGCTGCTTCCCCTAGCCGAAGGTCATCGGCCCACTAAGGCTGGCCAACTCGGCTTGCCCTGTGAGGACCAGGTAACTGCTGCCTCTCCTCCTTCCTCTGGGTCTAGAAATGGAAAGCCCTGGGTTACCGCACTGTCTTTTGTGATTCCCCTGTCCCCACGCCTTTGTAAACAGTCCCTT
>NW_011899301.1:0-2477 GCF_000151845.1 Pteropus vampyrus | reverse complement strand
GTGATATTCTGAGGCAGTCACACTTAGTCCATGGTGGCGCCGGCCCTTCTTCCTTATGGGAATTGGGGAGTGGGAAAAAATGAGACTTTATTTTTTTGCGTCTTTCTTCAGACCAAGACCATCTAAAATTTTTCAAAAATATCACTGTTTTTTAAAATAGAATATTTTTTTATCAGAAGAAAAAGAAAAATCGTGTGAACAACACAAAATGACTAAATTTCTAAAGATAATTCTTAGGAAAGTAAAATGTCACTATCGCGTCGCCGATAGGACCAACAGGTTTTTGTCCTCATTTTCCCGGTTCCTGCTTCTGTCCCATCTGGTCTGGGACTTTTTTACTCCTTAGAAACTGGTTGGCCTAAGGTTCCTGCTCTGATTAAAATTATGTATAGCTGGTATTTTCTTGTTTAAAATAGACGTAGTTCTCAATGCATATTCTTGGAGGACAGGGTTATGATTTAGAGGAAGAATCTTGTTCTTTGTGTATTCATGCAGCATAAATAGTTAATAAGGGCACAAACTCTATTTTTTTTGCTTCAGCTTTCACTGCTATCTGGATCATTCTCCTGATAAATCTGTCCCCTCCTTCCGTGCATTTTCTATCCAGAGTCTAAAGGAATTTGGTGCAATGGAGTAGAGTACCACCTCCCCAAATATACTCCCCAGAACACTGACCTCCTGTGCCCTGATATGGCACATCCCACCTGATAACACCATCTAGGTCTCATGTTCTTTGGGAAGTACTTTGGGCAATGTTGGAGTAATGCAACATTCTGGGGAAACGGAAGTAACAGTGACTGAAATTGCCTTGGAATATTGGAGATTTCCAAGAGGAGGTGACGTTTGATCTTGATCCTGAAGACTTAGTAAGTACTCAGCCAGGGATTCAACTAGAGAAAGAGGCTAATGGCATCTAGTCTACACTCTGTTAAAGTATGAGCAACTCAAATAAGTTGGCATGTTTGGGAGACTTTGTCATATCCGCTGTGGGGGGCGGGGGGTGCCCATGAGTGAGGGTCGGGAGAGAAGAAGGGAGAAGTTTGGACCAGAGCTTGGAATGTCTGCAATACTGCATTGCATTTCTCGTTTGTCCCTCCAGATTGCTCTCCGCCCTTATGGAAAGACAGCAATGGGATCACTTGCCCCCCAGCTTCTGGTGGGATTCACCCCGTGGCAGTCCCTGGCAGGAGATCGGAAGAAGGGAGAAAAGTGAGGTCAGAGTATTTGCTCCATTGGTTCCTTCCATGAGAAGTCACCTTGGGTTGGCTGCTTCCCCTAGCCGAAGGTCATCGGCCCACTAAGGCTGGCCAACTCGGCTTGCCCTGTGAGGACCAGGTAACTGCTGCCTCTCCTCCTTCCTCTGGGTCTAGAAATGGAAAGCCCTGGGTTACCGCACTGTCTTTTGTGATTCCCCTGTCCCCACGCCTTTGTAAACAGTCCCTTTGTGGGTGAACCTTTCTCAGAGTCAAGTTTTCCAAACAAGCTCTCCACTTCCTGTCGTGGCTCTGACTTACTCTAATATGTGAAGGACTTAGAATACAATATAAACAAGAAAGAACCAGTGAGCCTTTTTAGCCAGGCTGTGGTATTACCTGATTTACTTCGGCAAGAAGCCATTTGTTCGGGATGGATAGAGTAAATCTTTGAGAGGAAATAGGAAGAAGAATTATTTAGAAATCATGTTAATATATACGTTTAAGATTTGGCCACAGATCCTTAGTCCAGTGTCCATGGTCCCTCGCAAGATCTGTAGATAGAATTCGGGGAGTCCTTGAAGGAGGATGGGGGAAAAAATTACATCTTTATTTTTTTCTAGCCTCTAATTGAAATTTACATTTTTTCCTAATTATGAACATATGCAAAATTATTGGCCATAACCTGAGACTTTATATGCAAAATTATTGGCCATAACCTGAGACTTCCATAACCCAATAGAAATGGCACATATTTTCGTGGCACACAGCAGCATTGTAAATATCTCAAAATGTTATCTGTACTCATCACTACTTCAAAATTATGGTAGTTAGTAGACCCAAAGTCAGCTCTTGCTATTGGAGTTGTTAACAAAGAAACGTATATGTCCTATATGATAATTTTGTTTTCTAAATAGTTGGATAACTGAATTTCAATATAATTTTTTTTATAATGCTCTGTTTTTCAAGTTATACATTTAAACATATAATTCTTAAGAGATCACGGGCTTCAACAAATTTCAAAAAGTATTCTTCAGACACAAATTGTTAAGAATCTCTCTTCATTCATAGACGCTAATTCAAGAAAATATAGCAATGTCTTGGATGTCTCAGGGAAATCTGTTTCCAGAAAAAAAATACCCTCAGTTACTAGAAGGCCTGGGTAGTTTCTCTATGTGGAATTTCTGTACTAAATTCTCTGAGTTCAATGTGTTGACTATATGTAAATCATCTTCAAATCTGACTTGATTCTATTTTTCTTCAATTCTTTGTGTGTTTCATAAA
>NW_011899300.1:3139-5432 GCF_000151845.1 Pteropus vampyrus | reverse complement strand
GAAGCTAGTGAGGCTGAGTGAAGTTAACGTGTTCTGTGCTGCATACATAGTAAGTAATGAGCAGAGCTGACCCAAAGCCATGTGCACACCAATAACAAGTTGTTGGTTTCTATGAGTACTTGAACCTGTACTTGAACTTAAAACTACTTTACAATTTTTCTTTTTGCTTTATAAATTGGGTTATCTCGAGTGCCAGAGGTCCCTTGAATAAAACACTGATCTCAGCCCCGTGAGTGAGCAGCAGGCTTGAGGAGGAGGCAGCCGCCTGCGTGGGCGCTGGGCTCGGTGAGGGGCGGGCACGGGAAAGCTTAGCTGCTAACACGACAGTCACTCCTGACCTGTGAGGTCTGAGCCTTTCAGACTGAGCATGACTAATCGCATCATGGCTGACACTTTAAATTTGTTCCCTCGACCTTGGGGAAGAACGAGCAGATGTGACGCAGGGGAGAAGGTGCATCTCGACAGTCTTTTCGATCGGCCATGGAATTTGATTCATTCTATCAGGAGCCTATTGGCAGTTATGAAAACAACCTAAATGCTTTCTGTCGGTTTGAAGAGTCCCCGAGAGGCGTGTGACTGGTGCTGCCATCCTTGCTCTCAGGGTGATGGCAGTGGTGGCATCCCATGTACCCGTGTAGAGCTAACACCCAGGCTGAACCCAACAAATGGATGATCCCATCTGCATGCGGGGCCAGTGGTCCTGGGATGCCGCCCACGGAGAACTCCACAGGGAACTGTCTGGTGTGTATGTTCTGCTGAGTCTGCTTGGAATACCTGAGCTGCTAGATCCGGCCCTGGAGGTGGGCCTGACACCCAGCTCTGGCGAAGGACCCTAGCCCTTGGCTCCAAGAACTGACTTAGAGGTGGGCACAGCTCGCCACTGCCATGTCACACAGCACTGGCTTCTATGGCAACAAGTGCCCCAAACCCAGCTTCGCAAAGATGTGACATCATCTAAAGAAGTGTGGTTCCAACGGTCGTAGCGGTCACACGCCCCCGCAAGCCAGGGGTTGGCACGGGCTCCAACACGCGCGGTGACATTGGATGGAAATCTCCAAATCCAAAATTTCCCATTTTCATGAATGCAATTTCGAAGGTTTCCTAAGGCTATAAGAATTCAGTCATACTATAAGAATTCATTCAAAGAAGTATTGAATTACTGGGGTGTGACCACAGGCAAAATTTTGGGGATGTTTTCTAATTCTCAGGGAGCCATTTCGAATACCCACTTTCTGTAATTTATTTTTTACTTTCATCTTTGCTATGTGAAAAGTAACACGTGACCTATTGTTGAACTCTTCAAGGGAGCCTTCAAGAGAATATGGAGACTATTTTGGCTCGCTCTTTGGGAATAAACATCTTTGAAAATCTCGAAAGAAATATAGACATATATGTAATCTAACAGGATACATGATTTTGTCCTCACAATGATTATCTTTGCCTCTATTGTAGTTAATAAAGCATTTCAAGTTATTTTTCCTGCATTTTATAACCGATTAAGAAATCTTGTTTACTTATTTTGAATTATTGTCAACCTGCCCAATTTGGGATTGTAATATGAACTGTTTCAGGGTTTTAGGTCTGCAAGACATCAGCGTGTTCTTCAGTTTTAATATCATAGTGAGAGTGTTCATTAGCAGGCTTTTGCCCAAACTTGCCCGGCCTTCAACAGGGTTCAAATCCAGTTAAATTCTCATTTCATCTAAACAGCTGCTGTCTTCTGTTTAGCACATGTTTGCCTCAACGAGACAGTGATCTAAGTGTGTATCACAACTGGACCCTGTCCCAGGAACCTGGAGTGTGTTCCAGCCAAACACAGATTGCACTGGCTAAGCTATAACGCCTGACAGACTGCGGCCCCCTGCTTCAGTGATGAAGTATAAACCCTAGAAACAACCAAAGACGAGTGGCTCTTCAGCTTGCGTGTTCTTTCTGTTACACTGAGGCATAGTTTGACACTTTGAAAACAAAACAGGATCAACAGAGACAAAATAGGATCAACACTGACCCAGCCATGACCTCACAGTTCTGGCAGGGGTAGTCCCGACCCACTGACCCATCAAGCCTACCTGTTAAAAGGTGAGCATGGCGGAAGGGAGGCTTTATGACCAGTGATTTACAGGAAGTGCCAATAAAATGAAACTCTGCAGTCACTAGCTAGTACCTGTGTTTTAGAATCCAAGTACTCAGAATTAAAGATCGTAGTATGATTGAACTCAAAAGAAACCCAGATATCTCAGGGTAGCTAGTAAAGATAGAGAAGGCACTCTGAACATCACCCACTCACATTTTA
>NW_011899300.1:0-544 GCF_000151845.1 Pteropus vampyrus | reverse complement strand
TGTGAACCAGAAGCTAGATCCGAAGAAATGACCACAAAGGGAATAAAGGTCAGTCTCAGATGGCTTCAGTCGTAAGCCTAACAGATGTTCGAAGTTCAGAAATTAAAAGTATAATTTTGATCTCATATGACTTCCTCTAGGAGACAGGAGAGGTAAAAATACTGCTCGACTCACTTCCTGAGGGTCAATGCCAAAGCTTGACAGGGACAAAAGAAAGAAACATCAGGTCACTCTCATTCATGAACACAGATACAAGAATCCTACCAATTGCGAGCAAATTGAATCTTGCTATATGCAAAATGAATAAAACCATGATTAAGTTTACTTTAGAACTACAGGATAGGTTGAACATTATAAAATTTATGAATGTATATAAAATAGGCATAGAAAAGAAGCTTAGTTAAGAACTTTAAGCAAACGAGAAATAAAATGGGACTTTCTAAATATATGAGTTGTCTAAAAGTAAACTACAGTAAGGTGTATGATGAACTATTGAAAGCTTTCCTTCTAATATCATGAATATAGTGATGATGCTGCTATCAAC
>NW_011899299.1:4233-4610 GCF_000151845.1 Pteropus vampyrus | reverse complement strand
CGGCAATTCTGCTCACTTCTCTCTGCCCCCGACACCTGACAGTGGCCCTCGCTGGGGCTATGTGTATCTGTGAATGCGGGCAAGACATTTAAACCGAACACAGCAGAAGCTCGAGGAGGTGAAGACAGAGAGGCTCCTGGCCTCCCCGGATCCCTGGGAGGACACAAGATGAACCCAAGAGGGAATGGCTGCTGTATTTTCCCCAGGCCCTCAGAGGCGGGCTGAGGGTCATTATACCTCTTTGGCAAGAACAGAAAATGGAAACCCCGAAAGGCCACCTGACTCACCTCAAGAACAATCAAAAGTGCAGCTGGAGCTGGAATCCAGGTTTCCTGGCTCCTTACCCAGTGGCTTTTGCCCTAACCTGTTACACTCCT
>NW_011899299.1:0-2573 GCF_000151845.1 Pteropus vampyrus | reverse complement strand
GAGGCATTTCCCAAGTGACCTGGTGGAGTCAGGGCAACTCACATTACCCTCCCTTCCGAGGGTAGATGCAGAATCTACAGAGGGAAGAGGGCGACGTGGTGCCCCGGAAATCCTATCCTGAGTCGTCACAACAGCCATGCGGTACTGAGGGCTTCACACATTCACTCACGTGATCCTGACGACAGCCCCAGAGGGAGGGAATGTTAATAATGGCTCTGATTTCTCGGGTGAGGACCCGAGGTACAGAGAGTCCCGACAACTTCCCCGAGGTCACACAGCTGGTGCATTTCAGAGCCAGGAGCCCTCTGGCTCAAGTGCGTGCTCCTTACCTCTGGGCAGCTCTGCCTCTCAGAACCTCCAGTCCCATGGGGAAATCGGCAAGAAAGGATAAGGGAATGTTGCAGCATTTTTCCCCAAGACTGCACATCCTGGGCTCGGTGGAGGGGAACTGGGCGGGAGAGGGAGAGGGAGAGGGAGAGGGTGTAGGTCACGGCCACCCTCACTCACCGAGAGTGGCTCCAGGGCTGTCTCATAGAAGGGCTGGAAAACCACTGCGAAGCTCTCCTGCTCATTGTACTTGCTGGAGGCCAGGAGACGTTCCCAGCTTTCCTGAAGAGGGGAACAGAGATGTGCACCCAGGAGCACTAGCAGGGAGGTCTCAGCAGCTCCTCGGTCACAGTCACCCACCATGTGCTGCTCTGAATTAAATGCTAGTAGGAAGCTCTCTCTCGTCTCCCCCTTTGGGACCTTTGATTAATTAAATCAGGTTTTTAATTTTTCCTCTGAAGTCTCAGCATCAGGTAAACCAGAGATAGACCTGAAATATATTCTTGGAGAGTTTGAAAAGGACACACAAGACCAGCGTACAGCTAGGGCCCCCAGGCTCTGTTCAGGGCTAAGTTTCGTAGAGGGATGTGCCATTTACCATTCGAAACATGTTATTTCCAGACTGAGAGAAATGCCACACAGCTTTATATATAACTTTCTTTTTAAACAAAAGTCATCATGCGAGCGCATGTCAATAAAAACTGTGCTTTGAGCTGTTTGCTGATGGAAATGATGGCTCCCACTGATCCATCTTCACTCTCTTGGGGTCTCTTTGCTAAACTAGAATGCACGTCTTTGGGAATTCTGAGTTTCCCATGGGCTGTAGTCTGAGGCAAAAGCAGCCGACCAGCAATACAAGCGGCGATGACTATCAAAGCCATCTCTGAATGAATCTGCAAAGTCCTTCACTATCTTTTACCGAAAGCACCACCACCGCCCGCCTCCCAACCTGCCAGGATCGTCGTCCCCGCTTTACCTACAGGGATACCAAGCCATCCCCAGGGAGTGAACTGAGAGAAGCACTCTTCGGTTCCACGTTCGGTTGGAGAAGTCTTACTGCAGCAAACTGGCACTTTAATTGTCCCTACTGCCCCTGTTCTCTTCCATGACCCTCCACCCCTGTGAGCCAGCTGCCAGTCTCCCAGAGTGGGCTCACCTGATAGGACCACTGTGTCACAACCTTGAACAGCTTCGAGGTCTCCCCTGGGCAGCTGCAGGGTTCTGCTGTGGAGCTGCAGGTTAAAACAAGCGGGAAATGAGAGTGTGGATACAGCGTCAGGCTGCCCCATGGGAAAACAAGGAAGGTGGGGGCTGGGGGCACCGGGGAGTCGCTCAGGGAGTGGGGAAGGAGAAACGGAAAGTCTCAGAGGGTGCCGGAGAAGGCGGGGAGCACATGTTGGAGAGAATAAAGGGGAGAGTGGAAAGGTACGTTGCGGTCAGGCTCCTTGGCGTGGGGAAGGGGTGTGGAGACATGCTCTCACCCTCCACCTGATATACCCGCCTTTGCTGCTTCCACACCCCCTCCAATGTGCCCTCCCCAACTCTGGGTGTCCTTTCTCTTCAGAACCCTCCTTTCCTCTCAGCAGGGTCCGCTCTTTCCATTGTGACCACCTCCAGCCGTCCCTACCCTAACTTTTTTCACATGAACTTCTTTTCTGGGTGCTAAGCCGGGAATCTTCGGATTTGGGTTCAAAGAGTAAAAAATTCTATGACTAATTTCAGAAATATGTGGGAATCATGTTCTGCGAAGATAAAATACACTTAGGCTCCATTTTGTTCTTTCCCATTTCTAGAACTATCACTTCTCGGCTTATGGATGCTTTGCCACACCTGTTTTTCAGACTCTCAGATCATCCTGATGGGGGCAGGTCATCCGGCACTGTATTGACCAGACTGAATAGTTCATCCTTTCCCTCAGTCCCCAGAACAGTACTTGGCGGAGGGCTCCTCCCCAAGCCTGACTTTACTCACTAGCTGTGTGGTCTCACACATGTCACACATGTACTTACTCTCTCTCGGCCTCCAACCTTTGGATTTTCCTCACAGAATGAATGCACGTGAAGTGCCCCGCACAGTGCCTGGCACATGGCAACCACTCAACAAACACTAGTCCCATTCCACTCCCCTTTTTACCTGAGATGGGTCTCCTGATGCCAGGGAGAGGCCCCCACAACCTCAGAGAGATCCATCAGGTTCACAAATGCTTTAGGGACCTAGGAGTATACGAGGGAGAAGATGGATATTTT
>NW_011899298.1:3289-6148 GCF_000151845.1 Pteropus vampyrus | reverse complement strand
TCGCAGGCCAGCCCGGTGACTAGGGGACTGGAGATAGGACTGAGTTCAGGCCCATGGGCAGCAGCGGGGCCCTGGCTGTCAGCACGCGCTTTCGCAGTGGGGTCAGGGGCGCCGCCGGGAGAGGGGACCCCAAGCCTATGCACAGGAGAGGCGGTCAGCGAGGCCATCTGGGCTGGCATCTCGCACTCAGGTAGCTCGGAGGCCTGAGAAGGCTGCTGGTGTGGACCTCCGGCTTGGCCTGGGGAAGAGGGGTGCACGGAGGGTGGGGGTAGCAGGAGGGGCCCCGCGGCTGGCATCTGCGAACGTTCGTACCTGTGAGGCGATCCCCCAGGCACCTTCAGGGGGCCGTAGCAGCCGCGGTTTCTTCAGTGGCAAAGCCAGCGGGGCTTGTCTGCTGAGCGGGTCCCTGGGAAGCACGGTCGCCCCTCGGAGTGGCTGATCCCGTAGCCCCTTCCCTTCTGCCTGTCCCTTGCCATCTCTAGATGTCGCCGTTGTGCCTGTCTTTGGGCGGGGTGACACCAAAGCGGGACTGCCATGCGGTGCCCCGAGTGCCTGGAGAAGTCGCCTGCCGCCCCTTTCCCGGTCCGGGGAACCCCGTCTCTCGGGGAGTCCCTGCTTGGAGCCCTGAGCAGGCGTGAGGAAGCTGTCTTCCTGAAGTCTCTTAAGTGGCCCCCGGAGCTGTCGTGGCTCACCGCCTAATCGTGGGGTGTCCTTCTGGGGTGTCCTTCTGGGGTGTCCTTCACCGCCTTCGTGACCTCCGGCAAAACCAAGGGGTCTATGTGAAGGCGAAAGAAAAACGCTTCCCATGTTGAATTGATTTCCGTTTTAGGATTTGTTTGAAAATCTATGTTTTGTGACTTCTTGGGGTTTTCAGCTTATGAGTGGAACAGGCTTTCGTCGTAGTAGCTGCAGCGCTGGGATAAACAACACCCAGAGCCGGTGTCACCTGTGGAGGTTTTGGGTTG
This sequence comes from Pteropus vampyrus, assembly GCF_000151845.1. Classification (NCBI taxonomy): domain Eukaryota; kingdom Metazoa; phylum Chordata; class Mammalia; order Chiroptera; family Pteropodidae; genus Pteropus; species Pteropus vampyrus. The sequence goes on along the minus strand of NW_011899298.1, from coordinate 5,183 downwards.
AGGACGCCAGAGGCACCTGCTCCCGCCTCCTGCTTCTTCTGGAGGTAAAAACCCGAAACCAACACAGGCTTTTTCTCTTTCTCTAGCTCCCAGTATACCCAGTACACATCGATTGTTTCAGAGAGCATTTCCAGTTACGCTCTTACCAGAAACAAAATCCACTGCATCTAATTTTTAAAGATAATTTGAATGGTTTCATGGTCCTATAGACACAACTTAATCAAACCTGCCCAGTAAATCTGTGTACGGGTCTCGAACACGAGCAAAGCTGGCATATCCAAGAGCTTATTCGTCTTAACTGGTGATTACTGCCATCTAATGAATTGCATAAGTCATTTCTAATGAAGGGGAGAAACAAGGTCACTGAGATGAGCATGTTAATAACTTAGGTTTTTCAAAAGCGATGAGAAATTTATGTGCTATGTCCACAGACAGTAACAACTTGAATTTTATTTGTGAAATAATTAACAGTTAATCTGAAGAGATATAACTTATCTACAAGCAAGACTTTAAACTGCAAAATGAAGATTCATTTTATCTTTAATGGAAATTACTCTGATAATACTCCATGATTTGAACGTTAATATAAAGAGGGAAAGAAGATTGATTTAACTTCATACCGACAAACCTGGAGTTTATTCCAAAATACGAATCATCATGCTTCACAATTCCAAGTAATTTTGATATGCTATAATTTTTTAGTGAATCACTGAGCTAAGTGAAATTGGATTTTTTAAAAACACGCTTATGAAGAAAGGAAGTTTGTAACTTCTATCTTTAAAATTTAATTTGGATTATGAAAAATACATTATTCGTGCTTGAGGTTCATTTTCATTGGTTAAAAGGATAGTCTCCCAGGTAACAAAAATCTCAAATATATTAGTAAAACTGCTTCCCCCACCCCCAAGTAACGTGAATATTATCTAGGCTCATGTAGTTTATCTAAGTATTTTATTTCTCTTGACTTTATCTGACCATCTTCTTCACTATTATGTTCAAAAGAAGTACTTTTTTCCAATCCTGTTAACATTCAGTTTATTCCTCCATTGAAAGATACATAACTATCACAATAGGACTGTCTCATTTGAAATCTACACATTTACTCATTTTTTTGGTTTATTTAACAACTATGCACCACACTCTGTGCTAAGCTTGGATGTACTCAAATGACCAAAACATAACAATTCCAAGGACTTCACAGCTGATTTGGAGAAAAAGAATTATATTAATAAATAAGCAGAATTTAATGTAAAGGCAATTTTTGTGTGATTCGTGCCTACCGTTTAGAATTGATGGAAGAATCAATCGTCCTGGCTTGGCCACTGGGATTTTACTTACCGAAGAGTTTCCCAAATGAATGAATTGAAAATTGTCAAAATGAGCAAAATAGCATGCCCTCCCACAGTTCATTTAGACAGACAGAGCTTTGACAGAAAAATAACAACTTCAGGAACTTAGTGGTCACCAGGGATAAGTCTGAATAGTACAGGTAGGGTGGCGAGAAGCCAATACCTAAGAAATAATTAGTATATAGATAATGAAATCAAAAGGTAAGGGATGTTTATTGTATTAAAAAAAAAGGCTGCTGTTCATGGCTTGCCTTTTTAAGATAATCTCCTTATAGAGGTGAACCAGTTAGACCTAAAGAACTGGGGCAGGACAGACAAAGTTTAATATTTGGAGATCCACGAAGAACCGTCTTATTCTAGTGTTATCATTTTAACACGTTCTTCCTATAATACAAGCATCATTTCTGGGCACCAGATTATTAACTGTGATTTTATTCAAGATGAAAGGGATAAAAATGAATATTATTTATTTTATTTATTTTATGTTTTTCCGTAAAACGATTTGCCAAATTTGAAAGGATAGGTGCCTTTCCTGTGAGTTTTAG
>NW_011899298.1:0-1244 GCF_000151845.1 Pteropus vampyrus | reverse complement strand
AAGAAGACAGCGAGTCACTGTGCCAAATGTTGAACATGCCTGGTTCCTGTGAGGTTGGAGAGATTCAGAGCTGATACACACCGCTCAGGGGTAGGGTGTTTAAAGGAACAAAACTTAAGGTGGAGGGCGGAAAGAGGGAGAGAGAGAGGGAGAGAGAGAGGGAGAGAGAGAGAGAGACAGAGAGGGAGAGAGAGAGAGAGACAGAGAGGGAGAGAGAGAGAGAGACTGTTCTAATAATGAGACTTCATTCAACTTAGCATCATGGTTCAAGAAATAAGGAATAAAAGAGGGACATAATTTTAAGAGATTTTTAATATGCAAATTGGTTACTAAAGGAACAAAATAAGATATAGTGAAAGAGTAGTCATCATAAAAAATTATTTCCAAGAAGATGGGACAATTTAAGATGCTGTTTTTTGATAGTTGTTTGCCCCAGAATGGTAACCAATATGACAAAAAACCTCTCAGTCAAAGATTTCTCCACATTGAATTTCAAGTGACTGTTTTATGAGATTCTGAGCATTAATAGGTGGTAATCCTGGCAAACGTGAAAATAAAAAGTCACGAGTTGTCTTTTATTTCTCTATTTACATAATTCTCCATAAAAAAAGACATAGAAAAATAACACATGCACACACACACACACGCACACACACACACACACGCACACACATACACAACAACGACAATTCAATTTCAATTAGAATCCGAATAAGATCGGAAGATAATCCTAACTCCAAACAAATGTGTGAATAAGGTACATCTTTCTAGGAGTTATTAGACAAACACAAATTGAAAAAAGGTATTTTTAGAAGGTGATTTCTTCAAGAGAGTACAGATAAATTGTGCTAAATTGATTGATGAATTATTCCTTAATCGCCTTACGTGACTCATAGAACTAAATTTGATAACATTTCCTTATGATTTGTTCTTGAGTATGTTGGTAGCAGAAGGGGCATGATAAGACTCCAGACAGGTCATGCTAAGACTCTAGACCGGTCATGCTTTATATTTGATGTCAGTCACCCCTTTTACTTGTCACGGATACAGTACAGAGCTGAGGGGAGTGTGACAAGGACATCGGAGCAAGAGAAGGGAAAGCGAGTTGGTGGCAAGGGAGGGAGGTGATATTTGAAAATCTATTATCACTCCTCTGGACCCCTGCTCTAAAACTTTTGAATGAATCCGCACACACTTTCGATGTTGTGATTATTTGTGCAGTTAAGTAAACGTGGGGTGTACGT
>NW_011899297.1:1761-2102 GCF_000151845.1 Pteropus vampyrus | reverse complement strand
TTAGGGGGAAATGGCAAACTAAGTTAAGACAATTAGGTTCTGTCTTTAGGAAGGCCTGGATAAAACTATTTGAGATAATGGAAGACTCAAGAATATACAAATCCTTAATCGTATTTGGCTTGCTGGCTGTGCTTCCTGCCATATGGTTAGAGGAAAAAAGGCCATAAAAAAAAAAACAAAAAAACAGATCTAGCCTATGTCAGGTATATATTTCTCTTCCTTGAAAATAATAAAATCCAAAGCACATATTACTTCCTAGCCCTATAACATTATTATTCATCATACAGAGCTGTGAAACCATGTGCTTTAATTTCAATTTATTATTTTAAAAATCTTAAAAT
>NW_011899297.1:0-1711 GCF_000151845.1 Pteropus vampyrus | reverse complement strand
TTAGGGGGAAATGGCAAACTAAGTTAAGACAATTAGGTTCTGTCTTTAGGAAGGCCTGGATAAAACTATTTGAGATAATGGAAGACTCAAGAATACACAAATCCTTAATCGTATTTGGCTTGCTGGCTGTGCTTCCTGCCATATGGTTAGAGGAAAAAAGGCCATAAAAAAAAAAAACAGATCTAGCCTATGTCAGGTATATATTTCTCTTCCTTGAAAATAATAAAATCCAAAGCACGTATTACTTCCTAGCCCTATAACATTATTATTCATCATACAGAGCTGTGAAACCATGTGCTTTAATTTCAATTTATTATTTTAAAAATCTTAAAATCCTTCTTACCTGAATTTGTTCCTTTCTTCCCGTTCTATTCTCTGCAACCTCTCTTCTCTCTCCTGTCGTCGTCTCTCTCTCTCTGCTGCCAGTGACTCTTGGTGCTGCCTAAAGGATGATGTGAGAAGGCCGCTCAGTGATGATCTAAAGATACAATGAGTTAACATTTTAGTAGCGTGGCCTGTGATTAAAAGTACTGAAGTAGGAATCAGTCAGACCTTGGTAAGACTTGAGAATGTGCCAGAACCTAGGTAGTACTTGGGGGAAATTATTGAGTGTCTCAGGTGCTCCATTTCAGGGTCTTCATCTGTAAATAGAGGTAAGTAACCTCCTTCATGCGCACGGAAGACAAAAAGGTGGTAACACATGCAAAATACCAAGTGTTCTGCACAGCAAAGGAAACAGTCAACAAAATGAAAAGGCAACCTACTGATTGGGAGAAAATATTTGCAAGTTATATATCTGATAAGGGGCTAATATCTAAAATATATAAAGAACGTGTACAACTCGACAGCAAAAAAAAAAAAAACAATCCAATAAAAAAAAAAATGGGCAGAAGATCTGAATAGACACATCTCCAAAGAGGACATAACAGATGGTCAACAGATACATAAAAAGATACTCTACATCACTAATTGTAAAAGATTTTAAAGCCACAATGAGATATCATCTCGCACCTGTTAGAATGGCTATCATCAATAAATCAACAAGTAACAAGTGCTCGTGAGGATGTGGAGAAGAGGGAACCCTTGTACACTGTTGGTGGAATTGTAAATTAGTGTAGTCACAATGGAAAACAGTACGGAGGTTCCTCAAAAAATTCAAAATAGAACTACCATATGACCCAGCAATTCTACTTCTAGGTATTTATCCAAAGGAAACGAAAATGCTAACTCGAAAAGATATACACCCCATGTTCACTGCAGCATTATTTACAATAGCCAAGGGATGGAAATAACCTAAGTAACTATCAATGGATGAATAGATAAAGAAGATGTGGTACATATATATATACAATGGAATATTATTCAGCCATATAAAAGGACGAAATCTTGCCATTTGTGACAACATGAATGGACCTCTAGAGCATTGTGCTAAATAAAACAAATCAGACAGAGAAAGACAAATACTGCATGATCTCTCTTATGTGTGGAATCTAGAAAATACATACATACATACATACCTACATACATACATACATACATACATACATACCAAGCTTACCGATACAGATACAGAGAACATTGGTGGTTGCCAGGGGTAAGGAATGGGAAAATGTTTTTGTTTTAGTTTAAATAAACTGAATTATTCATCATTAAAAATAGCATAAAAAATAAAATAACAGTAAAATAACACAGTACATTCATTTTAAAGCTG
>NW_011899296.1:2144-4382 GCF_000151845.1 Pteropus vampyrus | reverse complement strand
GCCCCACCAGAGCTGGCCTCCAGAACAGAGGGATCAGCAGTCTGACACCCAGGCTTCTCAGCACGCTCTGCTTCTCCTCACTAATATGCCTTTCTATAGCATCTGCTCGGCAGAAAACCAAGTGTGCGGACGAGATAACAGCATTTAGAGCAGAAGGACAAAGCTGATACTCGGGGCAGTGAGAGACACGGAGGCTTAAATTCTTTCCCTTCAAAGTCTCACACATGGTTGTGGCCACGTGATCCTGATTAAAGCAAGCCGGCTTGCCAGGATGAAATGCTAAGTGGTGCTCGTGACCTTGGGCACAGCCAGTGCAGAGGTCTGCTGCCCTGACGAGCTTCCCTGCCATTTCTCCCCACCGCATTCTGCCAGATAAAGGGGGAAATTTATTTAGTGATTCTTCCAAATCCGTGAGGATGGCTGTGCCCCCTGGAGACACAGTGACACTGACAAGTTTCCAATGTTAGCATTGAACTTCAGGTTGGGAATGAGTCTTGTCTCTGAGGGTGTGCTTAAAATACAGTGGACGCTTAATAAATGCTTGTTGCTAAAATGAATGAGTGTGTGAAAGAATCAGTCTTATTGATTTGGGGTGCCCCAAAAGGCTCCGTCACACCTCTTCCCCATCCATACTACTTTCCAACTACCCTCCTGGTTCTTATCACCAGAGACTGATTTTGCTCATTCATGAATTTTATGTAAATGGGCCCCTTGCAATATACATACATCTGTCTTCTTTTTCTCCACAGCATCCCTAGGAGATTCAGGAACATTATTGCATGTGTCAATAGTTGTTCTATTTTCACTTGTTCGATAATATTTCATTGTATCATTGTATCATAATTGATTCATACATTCCCCCATCGATGAATATTTGCGTCGTTTTTAGTTTGGGGCTCTGTGCACTTGTGTACCTGTTGTTCGGTGAACGTTTGCCTCCATTTCTCTTGGGAATATACTGAGGGATATATTTGTTTGGTCATAGACTAGGCTCATGTTTAGTTTTAGTAGGTACTAGCCAAAAGTTTCCCAGAGTGGTTGTACAAATTATCCCTCCCACCAGCGAAGAGAATGAAGGCCACTTGAATGCATATGTTGTGAATTGTTACAACACCCCAGAGGGGCAGGTGTGGGTATCTCCACCCCCAGTTCACAGAGGGGCACGCTGGGTCCTCACTAACTTGGTGAAGCCTGAAGTGAGGACTCTGCCTCCAGAATGGCAGCAAGTCTTAAACTATCAGAGTATCATGGATTCGGGGCAACCAGGCTCTGCTGTGGGTGTGCTGAGGTCTGGGACGGCCACATGAGAGAGGAGTGGTTACATGCACAGACTTGGGGACGTCTGTGGGCACTGCTTCTCAGCTCTGCTGCTTACACCTCATGTTAGCCCGGGCAAGCGGCTGGACCTCTCCATGCCACGCTTTTCATGTCTGTAAAACGGAGTTTTTTGTGAGGATTAGATGAGTTCATATAGGTAAAGCCTTAAGGGTGGGCACTAGGAAGAGTTAACTCTTATCACTATTACTTCGGCGCTGCCCAGTTTGAGTGCTCCTTGGGGAAGGGGGCTGCAATCTTAGCCAGCTCCAACAGTTGTCGGGTAGGCTGCATATTTCTCACCCCTTCCCCTACCCTCTGAAGGTAGCTGACTTTTCTGATGAAATCTGGAATCCAATTTTGAGCTCTGACTTTTGGCTTCACAAAGCCTGCTGGGGTGCAGTCCAGCAGGTCCCTTCTGAAATGAGTCTTTACTCTTTAGTGCTCCCAATAAGAAATGCAGTCTGTTTGCTCAAGGTTTTACCCTTTATAGAAATGGCCGGATTCCTTTCTCCCCACCCCCCGGCTACTTTCCACAAATCCATGTCAAATATTGATGTTTGATAACTACAAATATCACACATAGCTTTTAATCAAGAGAGACGAAGGGAAGATAGGGGAGTAAATATGTCTCTGTAAGGAAGTTCAATATTCTCAGTAATGATTTTGCTAAGAAACGAAATGACTGGAGGGTGGGGAGAGAGCTCTGTGATGTGCATCGAAATGGGCCGGAACACCTGGAACATGCTGGACCATGCCTGGGCCCTCGCTCCCAGCCCGAGGCTTGGATTTACGTTAGATGTTCATTACCCGATCGGTAGATGCTATCTCATTTTACACAGAGGAGAGATGTATTTTTAAATGTGAATTTCCAATATGCCATCGGTCTGCACTATTACCAGCAAAACACATTGAGCCAACTTC
>NW_011899296.1:0-2094 GCF_000151845.1 Pteropus vampyrus | reverse complement strand
CTAGCCAAAAGTTTCCCAGAGTGGTTGTACAAATTATCCCTCCCACCAGCGAAGAGAATGAAGGCCACTTGAATGCATATGTTGTGAATTGTTACAACACCCCAGAGGGGCAGGTGTGGGTATCTCCACCCCCAGTTCACAGAGGGGCACGCTGGGTCCTCACTAACTTGGTGAAGCCTGAAGTGAGGACTCTGCCTCCAGAATGGCAGCAAGTCTTAAACTATCAGAGTATCATGGATTCGGGGCAACCAGGCTCTGCTGTGGGTGTGCTGAGGTCTGGGGACGGCCACATGAGAGAGGAGTGGTTACATGCACAGACTTGGGGACGTCTGTGGGCACTGCTTCTCAGCTCTGCTGCTTACACCTCATGTTAGCCCGGGCAAGCGGCTGGACCTCTCCATGCCACGCTTTTCATGTCTGTAAAACGGAGTTTTTTGTGAGGATTAGATGAGTTCATATAGGTAAAGCCTTAAGGGTGGGCACTAGGAAGAGTTAACTCTTATCACTATTACTTCGGCGCTGCCCAGTTTGAGTGCTCCTTGGGGAAGGGGGCTGCAATCTTAGCCAGCTCCAACAGTTGTCGGGTAGGCTGCATATTTCTCACCCCTTCCCCTACCCTCTGAAGGTAGCTGACTTTTCTGATGAAATCTGGAATCCAATTTTGAGCTCTGACTTTTGGCTTCACAAAGCCTGCTGGGGTGCAGTCCAGCAGGTCCCTTCTGAAATGAGTCTTTACTCTTTAGTGCTCCCAATAAGAAATGCAGTCTGTTTGCTCAAGGTTTTACCCTTTATAGAAATGGCCGGATTCCTTTCTCCCCACCCCCCGGCTACTTTCCACAAATCCATGTCAAATATTGATGTTTGATAACTACAAATATCACACATAGCTTTTAATCAAGAGAGACGAAGGGAAGATAGGGGAGTAAATATGTCTCTGTAAGGAAGTTCAATATTCTCAGTAATGATTTTGCTAAGAAACGAAATGACTGGAGGGCGGGGAGAGAGCTCTGTGATGTGCATCGAAATGGGCCGGAACACCTGGAACATGCTGGACCATGCCTGGGCCCTCGCTCCCAGCCCGAGGCTTGGATTTACGTTAGATGTTCATTACCCGATCGGTAGATGCTATCTCATTTTACACAGAGGAGAGATGTATTTTTAAATGTGAATTTCCAATATGCCATCGGTCTGCACTATTACCAGCAAAACACATTGAGCCAACTTCTGTCTTCCATCGCTCGTCTGAGATGGGAGTGGAATGTGAATGCCTGCTGTTCCCCACTCTAAAGAGTGGCCTCCTGCTGGAGCCCAAAGGGAGGTCCGTCTCCAGGCTTTTGTGCATCAACATTGTATCTTTGTCATGTGGGGACAACGGGCAGTATGATCCCAGACTATTGGCATGTGTTGAGCATTTAGAGATATTTGGCCAAGGTGGACCCAGGGCTACTCCAAGCCAAAGGCTGGCCAAACCAAGGGAGACCTCATGACCCGAATCTAAATCCTCGTCCACAAGGTGGTCTCCACTAGCTCACTGCAACCCCAGCACCACCCCAGTGCCTGCTCAGTGTGGGAGAACAGCACATTCTAACTGAGTGAGTGAATGAATAAATGAATGAATGAATTGATGGGCCTGCCTCCCCACCAGCATCACTGCTGCTGGGATTTTTTTTTTGGCTCCAACTTTGGCTTTTCTCACCCATCAATAGCCTTTTGCTTTGCATTTTGATGTCCTCAACTTCTTCTAACTGATAATAATAATCAATCTCAGAAACCAGTGTCAACAAAAACCAGTGATTCACTGGCCCGTTTATCCATTCAGTCATCCACCCATCCACTCTCCCACCCACCTACCCATTCATTCACCACTCATCCATCCACCCAATATTGGGCAACCCACCATGAAGCCAGGCCCAGTTGTTGAGGCTGTAGTGGTGAGCCAAGACTCACCTGGGCCTGCCCGGCCAGAGCCTACAGTTCAATAGGAGAAACAGATTAAGCAGATAATTACACTAAAGAATATCTGTAGAAATAAGTGCTTCACAAGGAGGAATGTGGCTCTGGGATGGCCTGTTGCGATGAACCTGGCCCAGACTG
>NW_011899295.1:1547-3340 GCF_000151845.1 Pteropus vampyrus | reverse complement strand
TGGTACAAGAGACCACCTAGTTAAGTCAAAAGACCTGTATTTAAGTCTCCTGCTGACATTTGCCATTGGTCTGACTTCTGCTGACCGTCTTAACTTCTGTAAGCCTCAGTTTTCATATCAGTAAAATGAAGGTATAAAAACTACAGCTATGAACATCAACATAGATGATGAATGTGTGATAACTTTGCAAATAAGAAAGGTCTATACCCGTGATACCTATTATGTTTTGGCCTGATGCTTCTGCTCTCTGTGATACTTACTTAGGAAAAAGAGGCCTAAATCCGCTCCCCAGAAGTTCAAGGAAGTGAGTCTTTGGTCTTCCAAAGCACGCATTCATTTATTAGTTTAGGGATGACAATTTGTTTCTCCATTCAGTGTTGCATGTAATAGGTGTCAGCCATTCATATTTCATGAAAGGAAGAACCCAAAAAGTTACAGAGCCAGTGCTAGTCTCCTCTGGCCTTTGGTCATGCTTGGCCCTGATAGAGATTCAGGGCAGAGAATCAAAAAAGTTGGGAGAGAAGCATGGCTGTGATAAGTAAGCCCTAAGGATGCTGGAGGCAGTGTAGGGCAGGGTCAGTTTCAAGGCTGTTCCGCCACATGGAAAATCATAAAGCCTCCCAATAGGCACTGGTCTGGGATCTTTGTCCAAACATACGAAAGCCTAGGGACTTGCACAGCAATGAGGGAAGGCCATTGTGTTCCTTCATGGAAGGGCTGGGAAGCTGGGGGCTTAGGGGGTGGGAGTGGAGAGAATGATCCTTGCTGACTGATTGTGTATAAAAGTCAGGAGGAAAGGATTGGGGCTGGGCTGGGGGGTGGATGAGAAGGGTGAGGGGATCAAAAGGTACAAATTTCCAGTTATAAATAAGTCATGGGGATGTAATATATAGCATAGTGACTACGGTTAATAATATTGTTATAATTTGCATATTAGAAAGTTCCTAAGAGAATAGATCTTAAAAGTTCTAATCACAAGAAGAAAAAATTGTAACTATGTGTGGAGATGGATATTAACTAGACTTATCGTGGTGATCATTTTGTTACTGGAGAGTGGGGTCCTCTCCCGGCACGCAGTCCAGGTTCTTGATGTCTTGAACAAAGGATTGAGCAAGACACGAAATATAGTAGAAAAGTTTTATTAGAAGGGCAAGTACGCTTCCAGACGTGGAAGCGGGCCTGAGCAAGAGAAGCATGGCTCAAAAAGGCCTGGTAACAAAGACTTCAGGGTTTTTATTCCTTTTTTGCTGTAGGTGGTTACTTTTCTTAGAGGAGTGGGCTTTCTTGATTGACAACTAAGATTGACAGGACTCAGTGATTCATCATTTTGCTTTCTGTGCATGTTTGTTCCCAGAATTCAGTCTGTTGTGATGATATTAATGAACTTCTGGGCATATGCATCATATTATAATGATTATATAATGAAACTCAGGTGAGCTGAAGGTCGTTGGGGTCTTCATTGCGCAGGTGCGAGTGACTGGCTTAAACTGGTACCTAAATCTCTGCCTACTGGTTTCTTTGTGTGAGTTAAAAAAATGCCTTCTGGCTTGCTTGTGGGCTGATTAGGGCGGACTCCTTCCTTAGAAGGATAACCTCAATGTCTTTGTAGGCAGACCCGGAAACCCCCTAACTAACTTTCCTGCCTACCTCTTTTCTAAGAGCCATGAACCCCCTTATTATTAGTATGGATGTTGAGGGACAGGAGGTCTCTTCTTCTGTATCTGCTTCCTGCTGAGAATGGCCGTAGTCCCTGCCTACAGGGGTTTCTTTCCTTTCCTGCCTCAGTCAGGTTG
>NW_011899295.1:0-347 GCF_000151845.1 Pteropus vampyrus | reverse complement strand
CCCCCTAACTAACTTTCCTGCCTACCTCTTTTCTAAGAGCCATGAACCCCCTTATTATTAGTATGGATGTTGAGGGACAGGAGGTCTCTTCTTCTGTATCTGCTTCCTGCTGAGAATGGCCGTAGTCCCTGCCTACAGGGGTTTCTTTCCTTTCCTGCCTCAGTCAGGTTGGGATCTTGGATTTCCTATTGAAGTGCCACCTTAGTCCCTAGACAAGGAAAAGAAAATACAAACTCATTATTTAAATCATAATCTATTAATTTCTACTATTGATTTGCCTATTAAGTGAGTAAAGGGAAATAAGCTTGGTTAATATGTTTCTTAAAGAGTAAAAAGAAAGACCTTTG
>NW_011899294.1:3527-5664 GCF_000151845.1 Pteropus vampyrus | reverse complement strand
GCATCTCTTACTCTGCATGCCTCAGAATTACCTGGCGGCCTTGTTCAAACACAAAGTGCTGGGCCCCACTCCCAGAGGTTCTGATTCTGCCCATCTGAGGTGGGGCCTAAGAATTTTCATTCCTAACACGTTCCCAGATAAAGTCGCTGCTGCTGGTCCAGGGCCCACAGCTGGAGAACTCCCACCTACAGTAGCTGTCCGCTGGCCCTGCTTCCCCAGGCAGGCCGAGTGCACACACTGCTCTCCAGGTGGGCCTACCTGGGCTCAGCACCCCGCTTCCCTACTGGCTGCCCCAGAAATGCTTCCTCTGGCCTCATTGGAAATACAACCTGGCTGCTTTCTTCATTATCCATGTGGGAGGCTTTTGTATTTCCCCCGTGAAGAGGAACCAAGTAGAGATCTGGTTTCGCAGACACCCCGACAGTTCCGAGCCCTGGGGGTGCACGTGTGACTGTGGTGGAGGAAGAGCGCAGATGGGTCTGGCCTGTCTCCAGCCCTCGTGGGACCACACGCCACTGGACACCTGCTTCCGTGCAGACGCTGACGTTGGCCGCCTACGGGAGCCCTGGGGAGGGCCGGACGGAGTCCTAGCTGTGTCGGCTGTCACTCTTTATCCACATTTATCGTCTTCCCCTCTCCTTTCCTTTGGAGGGATTCAAAAAACAGGGCGAGTTTGAAAAGGGAGCAATGGACTCTGCTGAGAAGAAGGAAGGGTCGGATAAACTGTCTCCTAGGAAGGCGGTTTCCTCCTTGGTGAAGACAGAACTAATACTCTGTCCCCACAGTCCCTTGATTGTCACTAAGCCAAGAAAGCAATTAATGCCTTTACCTGGTTTGGAGAAAAGGTAGCAAAAAGGCGAAGCGACTCTGCCCTCACAGGCTGGACACGAAATCCACCACTTTGAACACGAAAACTCCTAGGCTTGAAGCCAGGGGCTCTTTCCAAGACGGGGAAAGACAGAAGCCTGGAGTCTTGATTTTTATGCTCTAGGAATCACCCAGTGATCCCAGGATGGCCACGCTGGGTCAGAGCCGCGCAGCACACCACTTCCCTAAATTATTCATTTCTAGAACTCTGCGGTGTGGGCTCGCCCAACCCATCCTCTGCCTATTTGTTTTCCCTGTATCATTTATAAGGATAACGAATTGTACGATAAGGACTTCTTTTTCCTTCTTCTTTAAATTATCTCTTGAAATTAAAGATCTCTTCTGGGTTTCCATCCCACAGGTTAATTATGGGAGTTGTTCGTTTACTCATTCAACAAGCATCTAACAGTACTTTGGGTGAGGGGTTGGGACTGCAGAGCCAAGCGAGACCTGATGCCGGCGCTCATCGTCCGCTGAGACGTACGGAGAGTTACTGGTGAGAAAGTGCGGAGGAGGGTCTGCGCAGGGTTCTGGACACATCAGGGAGGATGCACTCTGTGGGTGAGGCGTGGCGGGGGGGATGGGAGAGGGGAGGCGGCACAGCAGAGCTCATGTGTGAGCCGTCTGTCCGGAGCATCTACCTGCACCCCTGTGAGGCCTCCTCTAGTTCTCTGGCTTTCCCCCACAGACTGGAATTTCTGCCTTTAGTAAAGTCTCCAAATGCTTTTAAAACCTGGCCTCCCCTCTCTTTTTATTCTCAAGTTTCCTTCTGCACTGTCTCAGCCGACTTTTCCTAAAGGACATGCGGCTGGTATGCTTTGTGTGTTCTCGTCACTTCATCACTCTCCGGGGACGGCGGAGCTCTTCAGAAACGGGAAAGATTCTCCAAAATTTGAATGGTTTACAGGAACTCTGTCTAGGCTGGGGACCAGATCCCATGATAAACCCTGCCCCAAACTCAAGTTCAGTTTGCACAATAATAACCATGGCTGCTTGAGGTTAAAACAAAACAAATAAACAAACAAACAAACTCCACAGACTGTTCAAGCTCACTCCCAGAAATTGATTCACTAGACTCAGATGGGGCGGTGGAATTTTCCACAAGCATCCCATGTTCCTGAAGCACTGGGCCGTGGCCTCCTTCTGCCTTGGAAGGCTCTTAGTACCTATTTGGCGGACTGCCTGGGCTGGGGATGAGGAGGCAGATTCCTCCTGAAAACAGTGCTTTGGGGTCTTGAAAGATCTGACCCACTCCCTGGCTTAGGAAGGA
>NW_011899294.1:0-707 GCF_000151845.1 Pteropus vampyrus | reverse complement strand
CCAGGAGCTCAATAAAGGGGAGATGCCACTGGAGAGAGATCAGGAATCGGAAGGAAGGAACTGGAGAAGGTCAGAGAGGAAGGAGACTAAGCCAGACGTGAGCCCCGCACATGCGCAGTGACCCAGTGCCCGTCCCAGGATAACCAATACTAGTGCGGGGGGGCTGGGATGGGGAGACAGCGGTCTCGCCAGCTACGAAGACCCCTGGAAGCCACACCCTAGGGGACCCTCCTGCGTTTCTTCCTGGCACCTTTCCCAGGCTGTTTGGGGCATGTGACTGAGTTCTGGCCAGTGCAATGCGGGTGCAAGTGATGCCATTCCTACCTGGTCCACAAAGGGCTCCCATGTGATTCCCCACTCAGCCTGTGGGCCACTTAGGTGTCATAGCCCTGGGCTGCTCTAGGGATGAGGGAGCGCCTGGCAGGCTAAGTGACTGCATAGGTCAGAGCACCCCTCCCACACCCATTAGACTTTACATGAGAGAAAAACGAACTCCTATTGAATTAGGCCACTGAGATTTCAGGGTCTACCTATTACAGCATCTAGCATTCCCATCGTGGGTGTATCAGACACCTGCCTTGATGGAAGTGAGCAAGAGAGGAGATCTCACTAAATATGCAACCTTGCTGGTCTCTTTGTGAGCTTAATCAGAACAGCACATTTAACATCTCCTGCTCTAGGACAATAATAGTCACCACCTACTGAGT
>NW_011899293.1:6143-6507 GCF_000151845.1 Pteropus vampyrus | reverse complement strand
CCTGGCTCTGCCACTGATCTTTGAGAGAATCTTATCTGAAAAGCGATGGGAGAATAAGGACTACCTCTTTATGATGTTGTGAAGTTTAACTGTATCATCCAAATGTTTGATTCAGGTCGTATTCGAAGGTTATTAGCCTGTGTACTTTGGGAACTAAGTTGCTAACTTAGAGCTGAAATGTTAAATAAAGCTTTTGCATCTTGAAGGTCAACATGGCTCCAAGAATTAAAATACTATTATTGTCTGCAAGTAGCAGAAACTCATTCAAATTTTAAAAATGTAAACAAATCGTATATTATTCAACATAGAGTTAAGTAGGAAAGCAACCCAGTTTCTTTACTTCTCTCTGGTCTTTCAGTCAGTG
>NW_011899293.1:0-2198 GCF_000151845.1 Pteropus vampyrus | reverse complement strand
AAAGTAAATAGTGATACCCTAGTAGAAAATAGCTCATAATTTATAGGAAATAAATGTATGATAGTATTTATATGAAAAACAAATATTTGTAAAATTGAAAGATATGCCTCAAGACTCTTTAGCTAAGAATATTTTTGCTCTTAGGATTTAATCTTTATTGATATTTGCTATAATTCAAAAAATTTTAAAATATCACATATTTTATTTTCTAATTTAATATTTTGTTTGTATTTGTATATGATACAAAGTAAGGAGTAATATAATTTATATTTTTCCATCATTTTTCTTAGATTATATATTCATTGCAATGAAGGTGACATAACATGAGTAGGTTTTTTTTCCTTCATGACAATACTTCAGTAATTATTGAAAAACCTAAGTTAGTTCTAAATTATCAGAGCTTCTCCCACAATGTAATTTTAGATTTTCACATACTGGATTATATGTAGTCCCTATTATAAATCAAAAGATATGTATAAATTACACACATGGATTATATCATGGCATTTTTTGTACAATCTTGCCAAAGAGGTAAAACTAAGGCTTGGTTTTTCTACTTGAGATGCATTATTTTTACACAAAGAAAACATATAAAGCAGTGACATTGAAGCAGATTTGCCTCCTTTAAGTATGCTCGTCATGTTTCAAAGTAGCAATAGGAGTTAACAGTAATGACTGCCCAATGCCACAAAGGGCCAGCATTCCTTAATTCAGATTTGGTTAAATTGTAAGCTACATGTAGGTGAAGATTTTTGTTTTAATTTTTGTTCAATGTTATATTTCTAGTTTCTAAAACCAGTGTTGAGACATGATCTGTTCAAATCAGTATGTATAGTACTAAACAAATTAAATAAATAAATCAATTATTGATTATTCTCTGCTCTTCAGCCCAGGGTCCCTTCTTTTTTATGCACTGCCACAGAACTTAAAGATTTTAGAGTTTTTAGGTGTTTTCTTCACAATGGTCCCTCATGTTATTAAGCCTGAGGTATGCATTGTCTAAAGTTTAGATGAATACGGTTAGAATAAAAAAGTCAATGGACTTTATAGATTATTTTTGAAACCTAATATAAAGAAAATAGTTTTAAAAGGCAGAGTTTAACATTACATAATCCAAATGTTTGATTTATGTACATATTTGAAAAAGGATGTTCTTTAACCAAAAAATGATGGAGATTATTAAGAGTAAAAACTTAAAAGATAGGTTAGGGTATAATAAAACAGGTCCCAAAGTTTAGATACGCCAATTAAATATTACAGTTTAAAGGAACAGCTGCACAGAGTTTATGCTGTAGAAGGACATAAGGAATATGTAAACTGATTTGAGAGTGAATCTCTTCCCAAATTCTGAGAGCTGGTAGGAGGGTGGATCTGAGGAGTCTGTACCAGCTGGATCATTGAGAAGGAACCTGATGCCTCTACCCCTGGGCTAAATCTCTAGGTTACAAGTGGAATAGAAGCAATAAAAAACAATTAGCTTGTAAGGGATAGAGATGCATAATATCTAAAGAAACCCTGCATTCAGCACATTGACAGAAGGAAGAGTTACAGTAGAGATAGAGCTGCTGAGGCAGATTTAACCCCCCAAGGGCAGACTGTGGAATAGAGGAGGCTTCCCTAAATCTTTCCATCTCCTCTGAAGGGATGGAAATGTGGGTTAGATTCAATCGATCTCCCTAAATCTTCTAAGATAGGGATGAGGCAGAGGTAGAGAGTTTGGAGATGGCTACCTATGGACATAGCAGGCCCAAGGTATCAATAATGAGTGAGGTACACAGCTTTGAAGACTAAGTGTATGAATCTCACTCAAAGGTCAGTGCAGACAGAACATTTATGAGACTGCTTACTCCCTTCTCCCTTGAGGTAAAGAATATATGTAAATCCATAAAAATATAGGATAAAGATGAAAAGAGAGAAATCTAAGAAAAACCTGGAATTGAATAAGTAGTTATGGCAAAAGGAACTCAGTTCTAAATGGAATAACATCAAATTAGTCATTCTTTAATATACAATAGTAACTATCCTGCAATTAGTAAAAAACAGATCTCGTGGTTTATATTTAAAGAGGTTTAAAGATTGATACTTCTTTATACAATTGATTCAGAAAGTCAAAATTTCACATGAATTAAATTTGTAATATATTGTTAAAGACTCTGTGGGTAGCTCCACATTCCATTCAAAATTATTCCCTTGCTATA
>NW_011899292.1:3605-7131 GCF_000151845.1 Pteropus vampyrus | reverse complement strand
AATAAATAAGAGACATAAATATTAGAGATCAAGTTTGTCCTCAGTGGCTGTGAATTAACTTTAGTTGTTTTTAAGTAATTAGACTAATCATTGCTAGAAGATAATGAATTATGTAGTTCTTTATTGTTATGCCTTTTGCGTATGTGGTTATTTTAGGTTTTTTGTTTGTTTTTCTTCTTTCTCTTTCTTTTTTTTTTTTCATTATTGTTTCTTATATGCAGCTCTTAATAAAATGGCTTGGTGAGAAGAACAGAATTATTGGAAATAAAATCAAGATTACAAGATGTAATCCTAATAATGTAGAGTAATGAAAGAAGCAAATACATTTTGCTTCATTTTGTTTCTCAAGGGACTGGATGTTTTGGTGTTTCAAGTTTTTCAAGCACAAATGATAGTGTAAAATAGAACCAGAAATCTTAAATTGAAAATCGCTAAGTGATGTTAGAATTACTGATAAGACAGTAATGATTCCTGGTGCTAAACCTAATTGGGGAATGTCATTGAGGAGCAATTTAAACTCTCAATTTAAACTTTCAAACTTTTACTTGAAAAGGTTGTTATATGAGTTCCTTGATTAATTTATAGTATGTATGCAGATCAGCTTTTGAAATATTCTATAGGTGCCATTTCGAAGCACTATGGTTGAATCATAATTTCAAAGCGCTACCCTTAACAAATACTAGGTTTTGTGAATGTTACCATTTCTTTATTTAAAATTCTTAAAATAGCATCTGTTTTTTTTCAAATCTATAGGTGGCATAGCTCATGAATAGAGAACATCTTTTGATGAGATTAACGTATTGATCAGAATTTCTATGGGTAGTACTACTTACCAAGTTCCAGTAGGTGAAATTTTCTAGGTTTTGAGTCTGCTGAAATTATGTATGAATCAAAGTTAAAATTTCAGTCTGTATAACTTCTTATTGTTTTTGTGGTGAAGAATAGATGATTAATTTCACCCATTAAGTATAGAATTCAGCAAAGAATTTATAAAGATGAAAAAATAGAATTAAAATAATTACAGGTAACTTAGTTGATACTGTTTTTACTTCATGAGTGTCTATTGTGTTTATGTAAGATAATTTTGCACATAATGAAATGCAATTATAAGGGTATGGTCATACAAATGTAGCTATTTTTCATAAAATAGTTATGAAATCATAAAAGTTATATTTGAAACTATAGTTGGAATAGGGCATACCATTATGATATAAGGAATTTTAACTAATAAATCACTTTGACAAATTGATATAACAATTTTTAGTAATAATTTATCTGTTAGAAAAGTCTTAGTCATAATGAGATTGAAACTAATTTTGAGGAATTTCATTTTCCGGAGGCTGGGTGTTTTAGAAGTTCAAATGTTTTGAATACCTAAGCTTTCATAAAAGTTGATTTTTCAAATGTTTGAAAATTCTTCAAAAAGTGTGATAGAGAGCATACTTCCTGTTTTCAGGCAAATGCTTCTCTAACTATAAATGTTATTAGCATTATTGTTTTTAGTGAAATAGTAACTTTATAGATAAGACAATGTTTCATGCTATGTAATCATATAAAACTAGATAGTCTGAGTATTATCATATAGCTCACCAGAAAGACTGAAAATATGTTGGGGGTGGTAAAACCAAGAATATCATTGTAAGGTGGGCTTTTGGCTCATGTAACATATGGTGTAAATCCTGAAAACAATAAGAATCAGTCTACAAAGCCACCCACTGTTACAGACAGGATATGGTGGAAATGGGCCAAAACAATATATATTGTTGTGATGGTTAATTTTATGTGTCAACTTGGCTAGATAATGGTAACCAGATATTTGATCAAGTACTATTGGATGTTGCTGTGAAGATATATTTCAGATGCAATTAACATTTAAATTAGTAGAGTGTGAATAAAGTGGATTACTCTCCATAATGTGGGTGGGCCTCATCCAATCAGTTGAAGCAAAATGTATTTGCCTCTTTCATTACTCCTATTTGTTCATTCATTAACATTTTCTCTCCTATATTATTTTAGTTTTAATGTTGTCTATGTTATTTAATCCCTTTGTGGGCCCGCTTCTAAAACCAAGGCTAGGTTTTCACCACCAGCATTAGGGTTTCTGCTATCACCAACAGAGAACTAGGATGAGATGGTCAGAAGGCTAAAAATTTTCTAGTGTACTCTAGATCTACAGTAGAGACATTTAGAAACAAAACAAAACAAAACAAAATATGTCTGTTTTTAGAATGGTGAGAAAGAGCTAATATAACCTAAGAGAAGAAAGACTAAAACATTTCATGAGGATTAACAGCCATCTTCAGCTTGGAACACTCCTACGTGTTTATTAGAAGGAACTTAAAACCAAGAATCTTCTATGCCTTTAAAAATGTAACACTGGGACATCCATATATCATTTCAACTCTACTGGAAGAGGAGTCGTTACAACATATGGACATTTGTAAACCTGAGACATGAGAGCATATAAACCCTTCATTTTGGGGTTATGCATATTCTGAATAAAAATAGGTTCATTCCAGGCAAATAAACATGTAGAGGCAGCTACAGAGTGTTCCACATTTATTTAAGTAATTATTCCCCCTTCAGGAAAATATTTCACAACTGCAATGGGGCAGTGAGGAGAAATCAAGCAAGTTAAAAATGCCTTCAAGTATAACCAATGGCCTGGGGACCCCAGAGAAGGAAGTCATACGTAAAGAAACTATGCAGTCTGGCAATCCTTAGAAAACAATTCTAGGAACAGAAAATTTTAGCCCCTTTAACTGCTCTAACAAGGCTTTCTGCATGTCATCTGTCATTCTCAACCCAGCATCCAACCCATAAAAAGGTAGCAGATTCTAAGGAGAAACTAGATTTTATCCTCAAAAATAGAGGTAAATGTGCAGGGAGGTTAAGAAATGATCAGAAATGGACAAAAATATGAGTAAATATAGTACAATTCTCCTGTCATTGGCTCATCAAGAACCAAAAATAACTTTCCTTCTTTTAGTGTTTTGTTTCTTTAGTTTCTGGGCTGCATAGCCCCTTGAATATTAATATTAATTATCTCTTCAGGTTATATAATAAAAGGAAATAACAAATTTGTTTCAGAATTCCTAGGAAAATTTTCTAGGTTTCATAGCTCTCAGATATCATCTACTGCATTTTTTGCTTTCTGTCATTAAGTAAAGCGTATAAAGCATTAACTGAGAAATAAGAAGAGCTCCCCCATGCATCCTCAACAGTGTTAGGACCTAGCACAACTTTGCAAGATCAGTAGATTCAGAGACCCTTACAAATCCAAAAGAATGTTGATGTTTTCACTTTTGTAAGTGGTCAGTGTCTATAGTAAGAAACAACAAAAATTATTGAGAACTAACTTGATAAATATGTTTGTAAGCACAACACAACATGATCAAGCAAATGAAATTCTGATCTTCTTAACCAGCAGAGGCAAGGATGGCTAGACTCTGATTTTTTCCTGTGATGGTAAGACCTCTGAGAACTAACATTTTCAAAAGATTCTCCCCCGCCCCACCCCACCCCC
>NW_011899292.1:0-2000 GCF_000151845.1 Pteropus vampyrus | reverse complement strand
GTCCGTTGAGATCTCTGAAATAGCCTAGAAGTAGAGATTGAAAAAGAATTCTTTTAGCTTTCTTAAAGAAGCAGGTGTTCCTTTCTTGACTGGTGTAGAATCTGGCTTCCTGAGGCTGAGAGGAGCATTTTAAAGTATATTGCTACTGTTTTTATGCTGTTTCTGTTTCCAGAGCAAAAAACCGAATGGGATTTTTTTTCCCTCAGTCCAGTTCCATTTGCTCTGGACTAGTGAATTTCTTTTCAGCTTATAATCGTTTTTAAGTTTTAGCTTTTTAATGGTATTACCACCTTTTTTCTTTCGCTGTTATAAGCAATTTAATTGGAAGCTGTTAGACAATTGTCATTTGAAACAGGAGTCTCTGCTGCCTTTTCTACCATTATTTAACTGTTATTTAAGTCCAGTATAATATGCATGATTCTAAAATACATAGTAACAGGCTTTTTAGTTTTGTTCATTTATCTGCCTAGAGTCAGAGAAGTTGATTCTTTGAAAAATAAGTCAAATTTAGTTTGTTTCTCGGGAGGGAAAATTTTTACAATCAAGCCCTATTTTCCTACTCTTTTGTAGTCTACTATTTTGATTATGAGTTCTGAAAACCTCCATCTAATGGCATCCTTTTTTAAATTGCTCTGAACTATCAAACAAGAGCTATTATTTCTCATTCGATTAGCCAAGCAGACTTGTTTTCAGGAGGTTGCTTGATAGTGGATCTCAGGAAACACTCAGTTTTCTCAGGAATAGGAGATTGTGATTAAGTACAACTCTACCAGCAGCAATTATGATTCAGAATCCCACATAGCAGGAGTTGTGAGAGTTGTGTTTCAACAATACGGTGATCTGGGGCAAATATTGATGTTTCTATACTTTGACATTGAGAATGTTGTTGCCATCTGTGGCAGACATATGGTATCTGTTGACTTCAAACTCCAGTAGTCATTTCTCTACCCCTTTTTCTAAGTTGGCAGAGCCTGCATCTCATGAGAGGCTGAAAATGTCAGATGTTTACTTCATCATTCTCCCTTGAAGGTAGGGGTAGTCACATGACCCAATTCCGACTAGTGAGGTATAATGAGAAATCTCAAGGAAAGATTTTCTTTCCTAATTAAGAGAGGATGGGGGCATTGAGAGAGAGCAAGGTCCCACTCCACCCGATAAAAGAGGCAAATAGACACCCCCCTCACACTTTATGCTTTTGGATGTTGACATGAGAGGATGTGATGTTTGGAGATACTATAGTTATCTTGTGACAAAAGGTATCCCTGACATATCAGAAAAGCCATACTGGAAAGACAGGAAGCATTTGAGTCTTCAATAATTGTTGAGCCACTGAAATAACCCTGGAATTACCTACCTCCAGATTTTCTCTTGAAGAAAAATGAACCCGTAAGAGTACTTAGTACTTCTGGCTGCCAATGTCCTGTTCTCTACTTCTGGACACATAGGAGCACAGAACTTCACCACCAAAGCAAGCATGGCCCTATGACCTGACATGAAATGAGACCAGAAGTGTTGTGTGCCATGTCCAGTGACTCCCTGCCACCCTTCCCTGCAGTGATAATCATGGGTGCATGTACTACCTCTCTTCCCCACTCCCAAATAAACCTCCCTGGGATCAACTCCCAAATGAACCACTTGCTCTTAAACACTTGTCTCAGAGTCAGATTCTGGAGGAACCCAAACCAAGACACTATCCCTGCATAAGTGGACCCAATCTTTGGGGATTGTCAATCAAGGTACAATACATGGTGTGTCTTTGATAGTTGGACTTTGAAGGGGATCACACAAAGGCTATCTTCAGGGAGGTTGAGGCTCTTCTAAGGGTCTGCTCAGTCCTTCTTTATGGATTCCTGCAGCCCCTCTGACACTTGTCTTTTTTTCAACTGGATTCCTCAGTTGTTCTCTCAATTCTATGAGTTACCCTACATACTTTCAATAAATTCGTTTTGGGATGAGATAGCTAAAATTTCTGTTACTTGAAGTAAAAAAAAAAAAAAATA
>NW_011899291.1:4285-4918 GCF_000151845.1 Pteropus vampyrus | reverse complement strand
TCAGGGAAGGGAGTGTGTTCTGAGAACCACAAAGTGCTGGGACGATTGCAAAGAGGAGAGAGTTTAATAAAGACGTATATGAACTCCTGGATGTATCATGAGAAGCCTTTGCATGGATAAAACCCTGAACAGGGTCTTCAGTACCTAATCCCAAATCCAGAACCCAAAGATTTTGAGAACTGAGCTAAGAGATAAATTCAAAGCACACTCAGAGACATAATCAAACTGCTCAAAATTAAATTAAAATAAAACCTACCAGAGAAAACGGACACACAACCTACTAGAAAAATATCTTTTAAAGGACTGAAAGCAAACAAACTGTCAACCAGACAGTGAATAAAGGTGTCCTTTATGAATAAAGGCAAAATAAAGACATTATCAGATGAATGGAAAATGAAAAGATTTGCCACTAGCTGAGCTGCTGTGAAAGAAATGCTAAAGGAGATTCTTTAGATGAAAAGGAACCAATACTATAGAGAAATTTGGGCTTTGAGACTAAAGGAAGAGCAATGGAAATGGTAGATTTCTGGTACATATAATAGGCTATTTTCCTCCTCTTAAGGTTTAAAATATTTGTGATGGTTGAAAGCAAAAATTGTAACACTGTCTAATAGGGTTTTCAGTGTATGTAGA
>NW_011899291.1:0-2425 GCF_000151845.1 Pteropus vampyrus | reverse complement strand
GGCAAGCAAGTGAGAATTCAAACTGATTCACTATGCAGAAATCAATGTAATATAGTATATTAACAGATTCAAAAGAAAAAAATACATGATCATATCAACTGATGCTGAAAAAACATGTGACAAAGTTTAATATCTATTCGTGACAAAAACTCTCAGCAAACCAGTAATACAAAGGCTCTTATTTTAACCTTTTATGCACACATATATGCACACACACACACACACACACACACACACACACACACACACACACACACACTGCTACATAGCTACATCATACTTGGTGATGGATTGAATGTTTTCTCTCCTTAGTTTGAAAATTAGGCAAGAAGGTAAACTCTTGCTAGTCTTATTTAATATTATACTGGAAATTCTAGCCATTGCAATAATGCAAGAAAAATAAAAGTCATACAGATAGGAAAGAAGGAAATAAAACTATGCCTACTCAGATCTGTCTGCATAGAGAATCCCACAGAATTTAAAAACACTCATGGAACCAATTACTGGGTTTAGCAAGTATACAAGGTTAACACACAAATCTCTCATTGAATTTTTATATACTAGTAGTGAACAATTTGAAACTGAAATTTAAAAAATAATAATGCTCCAAAACTAAAATGCTTGTGTATTTCACATAAATAACAAAAATGTGCAGGATTTCTATGATGAAAATTATAAAACACTGATGAAAGAAAGCAAAGATCTAAATAAATGGAGAAATATACTGTGATCTTGAGTTGAAAGACTCAATATAAATAAGACATCAATTCTTCCCAAATTAGTCTAAAGGTCAATGTGATACAAATAAAAATCTCAGCAAGGTTATTTATATATATGAATGAAGAGATTCTAAAATTTATATTAAAAGGAAAAGTAACTAGAAATCCAAAACAATTAAAAAAAAAGATGGAGGATCTGTTTTTCTAAATTTTAAAGCTTACGTAACTACAATATGTGGTATTGGTGAAGGGACAGATATATAAATAAGTGAAATAGAAAACAGAGTCCAGAAATAGGTCTATGTAACTATGGCCAATATAGTCAATTAATTTTTGACAAAAGTTCAAAGAAAATTCAATGGAGAAATGATAAACTTTCAACAAATAATGTTGAAACAATTGGTTACCCATATGCAATAAAATGAATCTCGGCCTATTGAAACTAACTCAGATTAACTCAAAACGGATCATAGATATGAATAGAAAATGGAAAACCATAACATTTTTAAAAGAAAACATAGGAGAAAATCTTTATGACTTAGGCAAAACTGCAACCCATAAAAGAAAATATTGACAAATTGGACTTCAATAAAACTAACATGTTCTTCTCTGTTAAAAAAAAAAAAAATTGTTGAGAATGAAAAGAAAAGCTACAGAATGGAAGAAAACATTTGCAAATCACATATCCAACAAAGGATTAGTGTCCAAAATCTGTAAAGAACTCAAGTTCAATGGCAAGAAAGCAAATGATGCAATAAAAAAATGCCCAAAAGATTTATCAAAACATTTTACCATAGAAGGTATACGGTTGGCAGATAAGAGTTACTCAGCATCATTAGTCACCAGAGAAATGCAAATTAAAATCTCAATCAGATACCACTACAGTTATTAGAATGTCTAAACTTTAAAAAAAATAATAAATAAATAACACATAAAAACCGGTAGTACAAAGATTTGGCAAAGATGTGAAGCAACAAGAGTGCTTATATATTTCCGATGAGAATTTAAAATAGTGCAATCATTCTGAAAAACAGTGGAAATTTTTAATAAAATTAACCATGTACTCATCATATGATACAGCATATTCCCAACTAGGTGTTCACCTTAGAAAAACAAAAACTTATGTTCACACAAAAAGTCATTCACCTTTGTTTGTAGCTGCTCTATTCAAAATTGCCAAAAACAGGGGGGAAAAAAGCCTCAAAAAACCTCAGTTGGTGGATGCATAAAGAAATCGTGGCATATCCTTATAATAGTATACTATTCAGTGTAAAGAGGACAAATCTACTGATACGCACAAGTTGTATGAATCTTAAAAGCATTTTTCTAAGGCAGAGATACCAATCTCAAAACTCCACATAATGAATGCTTCTATTTATATGACATTCTGGAAAAGCCACGATGATAAGTACAGAAAACAAATCAGTGGTTGCCAGGAGCAGGGTGAGTTGGACAACAAGGCAACAG
This sequence comes from Pteropus vampyrus, assembly GCF_000151845.1. NCBI lineage: Eukaryota > Metazoa > Chordata > Mammalia > Chiroptera > Pteropodidae > Pteropus > Pteropus vampyrus. The sequence continues at coordinate 239 of NW_011899291.1, read as the reverse complement.
CATGTTAAGCTTCTGGGGTGCTAGGACTGCCTTGATCCTGATTGTGGTGGTGGTTACATGAAACTACGAATATAATAGAGCTCAGAGAACTGTCCACACAAAAATAGGCAATTTATTTGTAAGTAAACTTAAAAAAAATTTTTTAACTTAAATATGTTTGAGACTCTATTCAATTTCTCTGTCTCACAGTGGCTGCTTGCTCAGCCCAGCTTGGAAGTCTGTGACTTTTTTATGCCTAT
>NW_011899290.1:0-2723 GCF_000151845.1 Pteropus vampyrus | reverse complement strand
CCGGGAGGTATATGTTTTTCGCCTTATTTTATAACTGAAAACAATTGAGAACTGGAGAGGCGAAGGTGTTCCCCTCCCCATGTCCCTTGCAGAACCCGGACTCGGAGGTCTTAAAGCAACAGGTCTTCAAACTTGAAGAAGTATACATGACTCGCAGCTGGGATGCAGTTCTGAGCCAGTATTTCTGGGCGGGGGTGCTAGAAACTGCATTTCCCGCAAGCTCTCTGGTGATACTGATGGTGGAGATCTGAGGAGCACATTTTGATAGCCAAGTCTTAAAGCTCATGACAGTAAAGCTCACTTTCTTTCCCAGATATTTACCGAGCACATACTATGTTCTAGGCTTTGCTGTCACCTGTACTGTCAAATTTACCGCAAGTTGCTTCACTTCTCTGAGTCTCTGGTTCCTTTTCTGTAAAAACGGACCTGTGAGAGTGATATTGCAGAGCCGTTGGGGGGGGGGGTCACACAGCAACAACCAGAGCAACAACAATGACTAGCATCTATTGACTCCTTCCTCTGTCCTATGTGTCTTACACGCAATTGTTGCTTTTACTTATTGCCAGCATCTTGGGAGGTGGTGCTAATGAAAAATGAGAAGGAGGACAGCTTAGTGCTTTGGAGAACCCAGTGTAAAGGCTGGTGCACATCCTGGCTCCACCAGCTGTGTGACTTTGAGCAATTCACTTAAATAGAATTCAGCTTTGGTTTCCTCATCGGTAAAATGGGGAGAAGAAGGCTCATATACCTGACGGGCTTAAAACATATTCAGTGGCTTATGTTGTCAAATGCTGGTGGTGGCTGCCATTCCTGCTCTAGGCAGCATGACCATTCTTGCACACAGTAGGCCTGCATGAGTTGAGTCCCTCGGGGCACTGGGAGCTCTTTGTCCTGTGTGTCCTAGGACTCTGGTTTATCATGCTTTGGCCCTGCCCCCTGTCTCTGATATGGAAGGACCTGCCAGCATTTGAATTCTGCCCCTGCAGAGGGGAGGAGATTCTGGATGGAGGGTGCAGGGCTGTAGGACTAGCCACCTGAATCCCCTGACCAGTGGGAGAGGGGAGAGGGAGGTTTGGAGCCTCCTCGACGTACTACCAGTGTCAGGAGAACTGTCTTTCCCCCACTCTCCCGCTCAGTCGCTCTGCCAGGAGCCCCGCACTTCGAGCAGTCCCTCACCTAAGACAACCCCCCAGAGCAATTCTAGACAAGATTAAGGGCCAGGAGCAGAGCAGTAGGTCAACTGGAAGGATAACTTATGTGGTGATACAAGGCCTCAAGATATCTCCTTTCTGGAGTTACTACATTGGCTGAGATTCACCAGTATATACGTCCCCGGATTAATAAGGTATTCTTCCTTATGAGTGGAGGTGGAGCCGCGTGGCAGAGAGAAAAGGCTTGGGCTTGGGAGTATGACAGATCTGGGTTCCTTCCAGCTCGACTACTTGGGCTAGAGGTTTGTGATCTCTGAGCTTCAGTTTGCTCTTCTGTTAAATGGGTGTCTTCCCTCCCGTGGATGCCATCACCTGGGTTTCTGCCTGATCCTCAGGGCACTGGCCTAGAGAGTGAGGGGAGGGGGATGTATCACCTTCAAGCAGAACATCTGGCACATAGTAGGTTTACTTTACGTGGCGCACCTGACACACAGAAGGAACATTTTTTATAGAGTACCCAGCACCTAGCAGGCATGCTTTCTATAGATCACCTGGGAGACAGTAGACCGAATTTATATAGAGTGTCCAGCACACAGTAGGAATGCTTTAATTAAGTCCTTTGCACAGAGTACGTTTAGTTTATGTAGAGTACCTGACGCACATGGTAGGTGTGCTTTATGTAGAGTACCTGGCATACACTGAGCATGCGTTACCTAGAGTACTCTGCATGCAGTAGGTGTGATTTATATAGAGCTCCTGACACTTAGTCAGCATGTCTTATGGAGAGTACCTAGTGCACAGTAGGCACGCTTTATGTACAACACCTGGCAGACAGAATTTTATGTAGAGTACTTCGCATACAGTGGGTGCACTGTGTGGAGAGTACCTGGCACACAGTAGATGTGGTTTACAGAGTACACCTGGCATATAGTAGGTACACTTGAGGTAGAGCACTTGACACACAGTAGGCCCACTTTTGGGGGCACCCGGCACAAGTAGGCACATTGTAGAATGTACATGGCACACAGTAGATGTGCTTTATATAGCGAACCTGGCACACAGTAGGCACACTTTATGTAGAGTTCCTGGCACAGAGTAGGATGCTCTTTGAGGTACCCAGCGCACAGTAGGCACACTGTTCATATAGTCCTCTGAGCGGAGACGTTTTACTTTATGTAGCATACTGGCACACAGCAGCACAAGTCCTAGCTGCCAGCCCTTATCCTTCACTCCATCTTTTGGGGGGTTCCTGATCCTTGCCACCTTCCTGTGGAACACACTTCTGTTACCCTGTCAAGATCTCATCTGGCATCCTGTTTCTCAGATGGAAGAATGAGCCCAGAGGGAGCCATCATAGCTGGCAGTCAGAGCCATGCAAGGGAGAACGCATTCGGGGTTTCCCAGATCTGCCCTCTCCTGTCTGGACCTCTCAGTTTTACCCTCCTTGCCTCTAGGTGCCCTCTTTTCCCTAGGCCCTTCCTGCTCTGAAGCTGACAGGGAAGTGCCAAGCCAGGCTGGATTGTTTGTTCCCAGCAGGTCTAAGTCCAGGCCCTAGGTTGTTTGCAGGTAGGA
>NW_011899289.1:0-3795 GCF_000151845.1 Pteropus vampyrus | reverse complement strand
ACAGTGCACAGGCCTCTCGCGGTGGCATTGGCAGTGGGTGCACTCCTGGCAGAGACGCCCCCTCCCTCACTCCTGGGATTGTCCTGCACCAGTGCTGCCCTGGTGGCTGGGCTGGAAGGGGCCACGTCTACCTTAGAGGACTGGCTGCCAGTCAGCTCCCCAGTCTGCACGAGGGCCGCAGCACCCCTACGCCTCGGCTGTCCCCGAGGCTGACTGCTGCGAGCCAGCTGCCGGGGGGTTTCCTTCGTCCCTGTAGCCCTCTCTGGCTGTAAGTGACAGATGGGTGTTTGGGGCACTGGAGGCTTTTATAATAAAGTGACAGCAGGCCGCGGTTGTTGATTCACCCGCCAGGATCTTTGCCTTCAGAGCCACAGCCCGGCCGTCTGTCATCAGCTTTCCTCGTCACGTCAGCCGACGAGAGGACGAACGCAGCAGGCCCGATGACACAGCTGCTAAGCTGTGACACTGTGTGATAATTTCACAGATTATTATTTTTAATATAATCAGCCTTTTCCGTATGCGCTAAAGGGAAACATTAAATTGCTCACAAACTAATAAAGATTTATCTTCTGAAGCATCAAATTTTATTTACTCACGAAATGCACACCTCCCCTGCTGACCTACTGGGAGGAAAATTAGCTTGTTTTCCCTGATAAACAGAAGTGGGGAGGATATTTGTTGACATCCTTAGGTGTTAAACCCTCCCTCCCATGGAAAAGGCTAAAGAGCGGGAGGTATTTGGAAGAGGGCCCCCCTGCTCTGATTGTAGACTCTGGGGCTTCGTTTTAATGGGGAAGCTTTTAGCGTGAGCAGGGTGCAGGATGTCGCTTGGTGTCCGCAGTGCTTCACGCTAACACATGCACGAGAGGCAGACGCCCCCGTCGGCCGAGGAGCCAGGTTCTCTTTCATTTGCCATTAGAGACTGAAGAAAGCCAAAGCCTTCACTGCTCGCCGCCACCTCCGCCATGTTCCCGCAGTGGGGAGGCGGCCGCACAGTCTGCGGAGACGGAAGGTTTGGGAGACCCCTCCTCCCGTCCCACCCCCCACACCCCCGTGGTAGCAGAGGGAGGCGAAGCTTTGACACTGTCTTTGTCTCAGGGATGGAGGGCTTGAATTGCACTTTAAAATAATGCACGTCTGCTTTTCAGACGCTTCATAGAGTGACTCGGTGTTGTCCCTACCCCTGCTTTTCAGGTACGGCGACATGAGGAGACAGATTGGCTTCGAAATCAGAGACATGTGGTACAACCTTGGTGAGTAGCTGCGACTTCAGGCCGTCACCGTTCACCTCTCGAATCCGCCATGGGCAACGACATTGGCCCATGTCAGTGTTTGTCAGTGTTGGGGCATCTGAAAAATCCGAATTGCTTCTGTTCCTTGGAGAGCAACGCTATTCTTTGCAATGACCGTTTTTGGTAAATAAGAGATAGAAACCAAGGTAAAAGGAAGGAAACCCGATGGGCGGGGCAGGTAGGAAAATCAGCACAGCGCCCTCTCGTGTCGGGTGAACGCAGCTCAGCCTTTGAACTCCTTCACTCCCGGGCATCACCCGCTTTCCCCCGGTTTCCTATGCATTAAACCACGAGGCTCATCCTGCCGTTACATACGCCATCACTTATTGTATTCAGTTCCATATACTGTACCTTCAGAAGGGTGTGTCACCTACTCAAAACCGGACCCCGTGTCTAGGTACGCTGCCACCAGCTGGTGGCGGCGCACCATGCTTATGCGATTAGAGCAATGAGAGATGTGCGTGCTCAAGGTAAGAAAGTAACGTAGGCATTTATCGCTATGCATGTTCCTCTTAGTGCTGCTTTTGCTGCATCCCATAAGTTTGGGTATGTTTTCATTTTCTTTGTCTCAAGATATTTTCTAATTTCTTTTTTGATTTCTTCTTCGAGCCATTGGTTGTTTAGGAGTATGTTTTTCAATTTCCATTATTTGTGAATTTTCTAATTTATCCTGAAGAAAATTCCACGTGGGCTTGAGAAAATTGTGTATTCTGTTGCTATTAGGTGGAATGATCCATTGTATGTTTGTTAGGTCATTTAGTCTAAGTGTTGGCTTTACCGGTGAAGAAAGATCTCAAATAAACAGCCTAAATTTATACCTCAAGGAACTAGAAAAAGAAGAACAGTTAGCAGGAGGAAGGAAATAATAGGGATTAGAGTAGAAATTAGTGAAATAGAGAATAGAAAAATCCGAAAAACAAAGTTCGTTTTTTGAAAAGATAAACAAAATTGACAAACCTTTAGTTACATTAATTAAGAAAAAAAAGAAGAAAAGACTTAAAGTCAGAAATGAAAAAGGAGACATTCCAGCTGATGCCACAGAAATAAAAAGGATTATAAGAGACTGCTATGAACAATTGTATCCCAACAAATTTGATAACCTAAAAATGGATAAATTCCTAGAAACACACAAGCTACCATGACTGAATCATGAAAGATTAGAAAATCAGAACAGACCAACGAGTAAGGAGATTGAATCAGCAATCAGAAACTTCCAAATGCAAAGTCAAGACCAGACAGTTTCACTGGTGAATTCTACCCAATGTTTAAAGAAGAATGAACTAATGCCGGTCCTTGTCAAACTCTTTCAAAAAGCTGGAGAGGTGTGGACACTTCTAAACTCATTTTATGAGGCAAGACTTACCCTGATACCAAAACCAGACAAGACGCTACGATAAAAGAAAGATGAACATATCTCTGATGAACATAGGTACAAAAATCTTCAAGAAAATACTAGCAAAGTGAATCCAACAGCACATGAAGAGGATCACACACCATGATCAAGTGGGATTTATCCCTGAGGTGCAAGGATGGTTCAACATACTCGAATCAATAAAATTAATACACTTCATTAACAGAACGAAGGATAAAAATCACAAATATTTCAATAGACGCAGAAAAAGCATTTGACAAAATTCAACACCTTTTCATGATAAAAACTCTCGACAAACTAGGTACAGAAGGATTTACCTTAACATAGTAAAGGCCGTATATGACAAGCTCACAGGTAATATCATACCCAGTTGTGAAAAACTAAAGCTTTTCCTTCAAGATCGGGAACGAGACAAGGATGCCCACTCTCGCTACTCCTATTCAACAGAGTTCTAGAAGTATGAGCCACAGCAGTTAGATAAGAAAAAGAAATAAAGCCATTCAGGTCAGAAAGGAAGAAATAAAATCTCTATATGCAGATGACATAATCATATATATTCACACTGATCATTAATATATTAAAATGTGTCCTTGCAGCTCGATGAATTGCTGCTGCCCCAACTCAGCCCGCCCTGGCCCCTTGTTCTTCCCCGGGACCCTCCCCTCCTCTCCACGACCCCTCTGCTAAAGGATCACCGCCTGGCATAGACGGAGCCTCCGAGCCCAGCTGGAGCCACAGCTGGCCTGGCCTGTGCTCCTGCATTTTCCGTTTTCTTTTCTTTTTTAAAGTATTTTTAAAGTCATCTCTGGAGCTCCTGAGATTGACCACCATTTGAAACTAGCTCCGTCTCATTTTGTCCATTTCTATGACTACAGTAAAGTAAGATGAGATGGCCCCAGGGAAGAGTGAGCTTCTCTGTGATGCCACCTCCAGGCGCTCGTGCAGGCTGGACCTTCTCAGAAGGCTCCGAGTGGTGTAAATCAGATCCTTAAAGCTCTTTTGAAGTGGTTGGTTTTCTTGATATTATCTGTCATGCTTCCAATAGGCTAAGTCAAGTGATGGAGGACTTTGGATTTGCTGAGTAAAGGATGCAGTTAAGAGAACAGATGCCGCGTTTCATCCTGTCATTTG
>NW_011899288.1:3934-6482 GCF_000151845.1 Pteropus vampyrus | reverse complement strand
CCAATAATTAAGGAAAATTTGAGAACTGCTCGACAGGCAGAGAGTGTGTCAATACCTCTCAGTAGATAAATATACTACATCCTTGGATATAACCAGACCAAGACAACTTTATATCTGGATTGTATTAACCAGCTCTCTGCCCCCATGCCATAAAATTCATTTATCTAAATATGGATTAATGCCACTGACCTATATCAAGAGGTATTATAAAAAACAGCCTTATAAAAGTGGTCACTATGTTTACCATAAGAATGCTGTATATTACATTAAGTACCCTTTACATTTATTAATTCATTGGGTATCTTTTTGTACCCAAGAAATTTTTGTTATAGATGCTAAAGAAACAGCAGTAAAGGCCCCTGAAGGCATGTGGGTCTTTTTCCTGAGTGAGAAAAAAGAAGTTATTTGAAAGTTTTCAGCAAGGGACTAACAAGATCTGATTTATACAGTCATGAATCATATAACGTTTCAGTCAACAACAGACCGAATCTATGACAGTGGTCCTATAAGGTCATAATGGAACTGAAAACTTCCTATTGCCTACTGACATTGTAGCTGTAGTTTTAAAGTAATAGCTCAACGCATTACGCACATGTTTGTGGTGATGCTGGTATAAATAAACCTACTGCGCTGCCAGTCCTATAAAAGTACAGTATACAATTATGTACAGTATATACTGTTACTAGTTTATGTATTTACTAGTTTATGTATTTATGTATATATATTTATGTACAGTATATACTGTTACTAGTTTATGTATTTACTAGTTTATGTATTTATGTATATATCATTAGACTATACTTTCTACTTATAAAAAATTTTTTTTTGGTGTAAAACAGTATGCCAGTATGCTGACAGCAGTCTCATATATATTGTTCACCCCACCTCTTGACTGCATCATTTTCTCTTGTGCTTGATTTATTCTCCTGTTATTTTATACAGTAATGTACTGTAGAGATTTGTAGGAGCAATAGGCTATGCCATGTAGCCTAGGTGTGTAGTAGGCTATACCACATAGGTTTGTGTAAGTGCGCTCTATGCTCACACAATGACAAAAATTACAAATGACACTTTTCTCAGAATGTGTCCTTGTCATTAACAGCACATGACTATATTTTAACAGGATCATTCTGGCTACTATGTTGAGAATAAACTGAAGGAGGATAAAACGAAAGGCAGACAAGGCAAGGAGACCTGTAAAGAGCCTACTGCCATAATCTTGAAATGAGATGATGGTGTTTTGGACCAAGGTGGTAGCAGTACAGATGATGAGAACTGGCCAGGTTCTCGATGCATTTTGAAGATATGGCCAAAAGAATCTGCCAATACTAGATACGGGGTATAAATAAAAGTGAAAGGTTCCAAGGAAACTGAAAAAAAAAAAAATGAAGTAGCCATTTACTGATTTAGGAAAGGCTGGAGGAGGAAAATGTTATGAGGATAGGACTCTGAGGCAGCTAGATATTAGATACTCAAGACGGAGATGTCAAACAAACAGCTGGATACAGAAATCTGGAATCAGGCTGAGAAGGAGCAGTTAAGGGAAGTAGAGGAAAATTAGGAGCTACATGAAAAAAATATTTCAATAAAGAAGGAAAAGCAATTTTACACGAGAGAAAAGGAGAAATCGATACAGCAATGCCCTTGAGTAGATAAGAGGGGATGGGAACTAGGGTATTAATCAGGGTTTCTCACACCTTCAACAGTATTTACGCTTGGGATCGAATAACCTCACTGTGGGGGTCTGTCCTGTGCACTGTAGGACATTTACCTGGATCTCTGGCCTCTCCCCACTAGATGCCAGTCCTCCCTGCTAACCCAATCACAACAAAAAATGTCTCCAGACATTGCCAAATGTCCCCTAGTGGTTTAAAACCACTGGTATAAATGGAAAAACTGCCCTTGCTGGGAACACGATTCATTCACATAAAAAGAATGATGGAAGATGCTATGGGTAGAGTACATAATAACTTGAATACCTTATAATTATGTCCTCCTAAGTACAGACACAGTCAAGACCAGACGACATGTTAAGGAAGCTGCTAGCATATCACAAAAACAAAGTCATTACTCCTAAGAAAATGCTGGCATTTTGCCATATAAGCTAACAGTATCTTTGAACTGAGTCCAAGCCAAAACTTTCATGTCTTTTTTCCCATTCATCTATGCCTCTTTGCATAATGCCCATGTGGTCTCAGGTTTCCAGGGTTTCTCCTAAAATCACAGCATGAAAATATCATGACTTAGTATGAATTAAATTGAATATTATTATTCCTGAGAGGGCTCAATTTTTAGAGGAAGTGGCCTGCCTGAAAGGAACGTTTCTCCAGTAACAATATAATAAGATATTATTTACGGCTTTCAAATCATCCCACCAATTATCATATAGTACAGTGTTTAAAGGAATCTTGATCTATTTACTGGCCCCTTCGTACCTACTAACTTCTCTATCAGAGGGATAACAAGATAACCATCATATTCTTTAGGTATTTACGATGGGGGTAGGGGAGAGGGTTAAAGGGGCCCTTAGAAATCATAAAACGAGAAA
>NW_011899288.1:0-2319 GCF_000151845.1 Pteropus vampyrus | reverse complement strand
TCTATAACCTCATATACACCTACAGGTTGACACTAAACACAAACCAACAAACTCTGAAAGATATCAATTTTAAAAAAACAAGCTATTCTCCAAAAAACAATTTCTTTTAGAAAATAAGTCCATCCTAAATCTTTGACTTCTGCCTTCCCCTTTATTCTCAGCACAGGCTGTCAATAAGTAATGGGTTATTACACTACTGATAACCAGCCTGTAAAGAAGCATTTTTCTATGAACTCTCCAATTCCTCTGGCCAAAAGTGATCTATTATTCCTCCTGAATTCCCACCGGAATTTCAATGCCTCACAATATCACACAGCTGGCCTGCTAAGGTTAAGGAAATGCCTTAACTCTCCTATAAGATTACTAGTTTCCTACACTCATTTAATAAATTCCCTGAAATCAGGACCATGTTTTTTTGTTCCTTTTTTTTAAACCTCCAGAGCCTGGCATACCTATGTATTCGACAAACACCTGCTAAATGCATAAACAGGCTGATCATTTTCAAAGTTTGGTGTTGCCATAACTCTAGGACTGTAATGTTATTATACTACGGTAGAATTAAAATAGATCTAAATGCCAGAAGAAGTTCATATAGCATTATCTTCTAACTTTTAAATTAATTTTTTTTTTTCATGTATTACTAGCCTGGTGACTTTAAGAAAAAAAACAAAACCAACTACAAAAGTCAAGAAATGTCAGAATACAGATATATTTTCCTAAAAGCTATGGGTAATGTTTGCAAATTATATTTTTCAACATTCTAAGAGTGTTTGCTATTTAATAAAGAAGTCCTGTTTTCCTCAGGTTAGCACTGGCTTTGAACTACCGGCTAGCTGCAAGACAGTCTTTCCTTCTACACTGGCCATGTCTAAGCCTCCCATTCATATACACACCTTGCTCAGCTGCAGAAGAGCTCTGATAGTAAGGAAATATAAGGAGGAGGAAGAGATGGAGAAGGGGGAAGAAAGAGAAGAAAAGAAAATTTGGAAAAAATTTAAAATAAAAAAGAAACATACTACAGAAAAATGCCCACCAGATGAGAAGTCACAAGACCTACTTTCAGTCCTGACTGGTCCCCATTTTTAATCATCTGAACCAGAACTGAAGTTTTTCCATCTAATTGCTAAACAAATTAAATGCCATGTTCTATGTAAAGAAAGGAGCTTTATTTTTCTAAAAAAAATTATTTTTACTATACTAATATAGACATTCAAATAATTGTTAGTTAATTCTGGAGTACTTGAAAACAGCTTATTCTCAATGCTTTTAAACCAAATCTGTTCTTCATAGAATCCAAAAGGTCATTTCTAGTTCAAGGCAAAATTATAACTGGATCAGTGCATACGAAACTAAGATATTAAAATGAGATAGTGTACAGTGTGGGTTTATAATGCCGAAGGGCCAAATAATCAGTGTCACAGGCAGGCATCCCATATCAGGTAAATTGAGTCATTTTGGGAAATTAAATAGTAAAGATTTTCTTTGTTGCGATATAAAAATGTAGACTAGAGTAAGAAGATTAGTATGTCTATACCAGAAAAGCCAAAATGAGAACTATATATAATCAAATATAAAGTCAAAGATGACAGAAGAACATCTGACATGTTTAAATTTCATAACAAAGCCACCAGGAACAACTACATATTCTTTGATCCAGATGAAACAGTGAAATAGTATTGGAAGAAAATGATCCCAGCAGCTCTGCGAAGGATGAACTGAAGTGATCAGATGAATGTCAGGAAAACCAGCTTGGAAGCCATCATGTTAAACAATACAAATGTTGCTATAAGGTGGTAACTAAGGACAAGAAAAGGGGTAAATCTGATAGACACAGAGAGTCAGCTAGACTCTGATGATGACAGGTTGGATTAGGCAGGTGGAAAAAGATATGAAAATGATTCCAAGAACCTGGTCACAGATGACCTACAGCATAACCACACCTAGGAAGCAATCATAGTTCACACATTGACTTTTCCAGACTGCATCTGAATCTGTTTAGCGCTACACCAGCTCCAAAGTGAAACACCGTTCCACTTTAGATGTGAACAGAAATCCACCACCACGCTAGTGTGGAAATACCCCATAACCCAAGGTTCCAGATTTGTTTCTTCATGGAGGAAGCCTGCTATTCTAACTCTGAGGAACTTTTTCCCCAACTACACAACTGGGGGAAAGGGAAAATTTTCTCTCTATACCTCAAATATTCTCTACACATTTGAAGTTCAAGCTCAATACTATACAGATCTTTTAGGTCATATGTACACAAAACACAGATGATACCATTGATAAAGTGTAACAACACATGTCAAGCCAATTATA
>NW_011899287.1:2400-5010 GCF_000151845.1 Pteropus vampyrus | reverse complement strand
CTACTCTACAATTCTGCAGCCTTGAAATATGATTTTTTCCTTGAGTTTAGCTGTCTTGCACTGAGAAACTAAAACAAGACTGTAAAACAAGCTTTACTTTTCCGATTACTGAACCAGTATCTAGTAATCATCTCGTAGAACAGAACTAGACGTCAGCAATGGTTTCCTCAGGAAAGATCTTTTTTGTACTTCTACAAGTCATAGGACCCTGACTCTCCTATTGACACTTTAATCCTTATTCGCTGCCTTGGGGTCGATACAAACCTATTCGGAGCACCTTCTCCCTCCCTCGCCAACCCTCCCAGGAATTTGTTCCTACTAAGTATTTATAACATCGAAGCCCCCGTTTATTCTACTCCGGACCTGAAAATCAGCCCTTCTTCCTTCGTCTCCAACTTGCCATCCTCACTCCAGGAACGGCTGCATGACTAGGAGGAGGAGATGAAGGAGGAGACAAGTAGAAGGAAGCCAGTTCACTCTCTCCCTTTTCCCCAGATTCAAGCCATAACACTCAGGGGAATGTTGAGATTCAGGGGGTTACAGAATCAATTTTGAGGCTAAATCTTAGGGACCTAGGTCTTAGCGAGGTGAGGGAAGAGCTCTTCGATGTGAGAGCTAATGCTCCGCGTTCAGGCCCCAGACCCCCTCAGTACCGGCTGGCCATTATTCAGGAGGTCCTCCTTGAAGCGAAGTTTACGTTCCAGGTCTTGAATGACTGCATCTTTTGTGCCTTGAATCTCCTCATCAGAGGCAATTCTAGCAGTTCTGTTGGCCTTCTTTGGAAATCCTCTGAAGGACAAAAGCACAAGGAGGTATAGTCAGTTGTCAAGCATATAAATCCAAGTCAGACATTCAAGTCCAACAAAGAGTACAATGTGTCAACAGGTCTCCTCCCACTCTTTTTCATGCGACGTCTATTCCAACTAATTATGGAAAGAACCATGAAAGGTGGTTTCGATGTTCAGGTAACACTAATTGGAAACAGTCATCAGAGGAAGTTAGGATACACCTCGGGAGTGTGCCTCAGTGGTTAAACGCCAAGGATTGAGAAGGCCTGCATTTCAGCCCTAGGGAGGCAGCAATGTAAATGAGAAGATGATGTGATTTGTAATCAGACCTAGGTTTAAAGTCTGGCTTTGCCTTATATTAGGTTTGTGACTTTGGGCAAGTTTCTTAATTTTTTATGTACAGGTATAAAAATATATGCCACATACAATTATTGAGAGGATCCGAAAGAGAACATATTTCATTCACACTTTTATAAATTCAGCCCTTCTGATTGTTCATAATTTGTTCAACAACAGTATTTATCCCATTATAAGCGAATACTAAGTTTGTTACATTCCCTTCTATTCTAATTTGATTAGGGTAGGCCAGTGTTCCAGGATAAGGTCTATTTTATACTGAAGGACCCCGACAGGTATGTGAGTCTTGCTCTGCCTGGTACACCCCAGGTCTCCTAAACCTCCTGGAGAGTCTGGGCTCTTATCCTTTCTTTCCAAGGGCGGCAAGGCCCTGAGCCATGGGAGCCAGGGGCCACTGGTGCTGGAAGCGTGATAGGTTTGGAATCAACTTTTGATGGTGCCTTAAGAAATGTGCTTCCTATTCCTCTTCCTTTTCCCTCGCAAGGCTGTGGAAAACTATAATCATATGTGGCATATATTTTTAAGGAGAAATGGGATCCTATATACAATGGTGAAAATGAATGACCCATTGCTACCCGCATCACCAAAGATGAATTTAAAAACTGTAATGAACTTAAATAAATTACAGAACATACATACATTTATAAACAGGCATTTGTAAAACAGTGGTTCTCACGGTCCCTGCACCAGCATCTCCTGAGAAAGTGTTGGAAATGCAGAGTCCCGGCCCTACTCCACACCTACTGACTCGGAAACTCTGGGTGAGGGCCCAGCAGTCTGTTTTAACAAGCTCTCTAGGTGATTCTGATACATAGGAAAGTTTGAGAAACAAACTTAAGGAAATAATACGTATATAAATTATAAAGAGAAGAAAATGATTAACTCAGAAATTCAGGGTGGTGGTCCCCCTCCTCCCAGGGGAGAGTAGTAGGTGCAAATGGGGAGGGTCATATAGGGAGCTTCAGAGGTGCTCGAAACAGGTAAGGCTGTCATGTCATTATCCTTTAAACTATACATACATTGTATGTACTTCCTCATTTTTGTTATATATTTTATGATAAGACATCTAACTTTTAAAAAGCTTTACTGTAAATGTGTCAGGGCATGGTGTGCCTGGCTTCGCGCCACTGGCATTGGAGAAAGCACCAGTAAGGCCGAGGTTAACCAAACCCTCTGCTTCTCACCATTTCACCTGACAGTGCTGGGAATAAGACGATCGCTAAGTGTGCAGTAGAGAATATGAGCATCCGCTAACAGCTCTCGTCAGTAATACAGGTTTCTCCCTCATCCGGAAGTAGAGTGTTCCTGTGAAAGCTTTCCTAAGCTGAAATGGCATAGAGCTAGGAAGCAATTACCATTATTTTTGAGCTTTTCCATACCCCCCAAATAACCCACCAAATTATACCAAATATGCTTAATTATGTCGTTTTACGCTAAGTGTAACACCCTTATGAGCTCTCTTGAA
>NW_011899287.1:0-555 GCF_000151845.1 Pteropus vampyrus | reverse complement strand
GAGAGAGGCCGAGAACTGTGTTCTTAAAAGAACAAGTAAACACCTATTATCTCTTTATTACTGAATAAGTCCTGTTGCTTGAAAAGCATTTGTCAGTGCACCTGACTCTTCCAGGGGACCTAAGAACTGCTCTGGGACGTTTTATACAGAAGACGTTCACCGTGGTTTGGGTTGCTACCATCCAACTACTTAATCATTTCAAGGTACAATTAAAATTACTCTTTGATCCAAATAAAAATCCTGATCATTCTGTATTTCTTAACAAGCCAATTCTCTAAGCATATGAAGGTCACCGACATGAGAAGCATTTACTTCATCCCTGTTTCCCTAGAGAATTTAAGGTACACATATTTTCTTGGTTATGAGCAATTAACACTGAAATAAAAATCACTTGAAAGATTTTTAAGTGTCTAACAGTCATTGCACAAATATTTACTGAGCATCCAGCTTCCATCACTACAGTCTGAACACCACCCGATGTCACATGGTGAAGACAGACAAATCCTAAAGGATGATCTTTGATCATAAGAGGTTAATAATCAAATTGGAGAATAA
>NW_011899286.1:3844-6213 GCF_000151845.1 Pteropus vampyrus | reverse complement strand
ATATTCGTCTTTTATTGACTTGTAAGAATAATTTATATATCAAATTTGTATTTTAATTATTTTCAATATACTTTTAGGGGATAACAATGTCTAAAATACTTTAAGTAGTCATATATGTACATTAATCTTTTCCTCATATACTTTGCTTTTAAGCGACTGGTATAGTTTTATTCTTTCCACTAAATTGCTGAATGACTACTCTGGTTATTTGTTGCCAATGACGAAGGCGTAAATTTATACTCCTCAAAAGATTCACAGTCTAGTAAGACATAGACAAATAAATAATTTTGTAAGTGCTGTGCTGTTGGATTGGAGCCAAGGAACCATGTTGGTCTGCAGAGAATTCTAGGGCTGGAAGAGTGGGGATGGAGCTGTGGTCCAGAGAGGTAGACTCTGACCAGGTTGGGCTGGGGTGGGGTGGGGGGAAGAGAAGAAGGAGTATTCCAGGCAGGAACCCAGCACACAAAGCACAGTGCATTACAGTACTTGAGTAAACTTATGTCTAAATGCATGTGGCAGAAAGAATGACAGGAAATGTGGAAGACAGTTGAACTCCTTGTGTCACATTGAAGAGTGTGGGCTTTATCCTGGGCAGTGGGAAGACACATGGCCTTAAGCAGAAAAGAGATCTGATGACACATTTATTTAAGAAAGGCAATCGTGGCAGCCAGTGGAGGGGTTTGAGGTTTCTTAACAGTTCAGGCAAGGAAAATAATGCCAGAAAGTAGTGGCGATAGTGATGGATCGGAAGGACTGGCCTGGAGAGATATTTCAGAGGAAGAATGAAGGGGGTAGGTGAGTAATTGGAAGACAAGCTAAGGAGAAAGGAGTCTAGGAGGAGGCAGATGATGATGTGCACTCTCAGAGACAGGGAAGAATGGAATAGGGGCAGGGTGGTAGTTAATGAAGATCACTGGGTTCGGGTTGGGCCCGGCTGAGTTTGATGCATCTATGAGACATCTAGCTGGAGATGTCCAGAAGGCAGTAGGTATATAGGGTCTGGTGCTCAGGGGAACAGTGCAAGCTGCAGTCAGATTTAAGAAATGCCAGTGTACAGGCTGTTGAAACAGGGATGGCAGACGAGATTGTATGGAGTAGGGCTTATCAACCTTTTTTTAACCAGTATGCCTCCTCTCACTTACTAAACATGTTCTTTCCTATGTTTAGAATATAGAAGCAATATTTTTTAAATTCTCCATGCAACTTTATTATATTTCATTAGCCTTTTCAAACTATAAATTCTCCCTGCCTTTAATGGCTGTCCTTCCCTGAGAGTTTGAAGACAGGAAAGACTGAGGACAGACGCTGAGGAATGCTAACATTTAAGGGACAGGTAGGGAAAGAGTCTTTTGTTGAAGCAATTTTGTGTGAATTATTAAAATATTGATCATCCCTGTCAGCTTCCTGTCTTTGGCAAATGTAGAATCTTGCCTTCCACAAATACCAAAGGTATTTGCCTCTTAAAAAAGGAATGTGTTAGTCTAGAATAAATCAGCAATTGATAGCTGTTTGGAAATATATTTGATCAGGAGAGAATGGGGGTGGGGGAGGAAAGAGCCCACCAAGAACAGCTTTCATGAGGGAGCAGCCCGAATTTGGCATCAGACAAGACGACTCTGGCTATAAGGGCTCTGCTACTTGCTAGCGAGGTGACCTTGGGCAT
This sequence comes from Pteropus vampyrus, assembly GCF_000151845.1. Classification (NCBI taxonomy): domain Eukaryota; kingdom Metazoa; phylum Chordata; class Mammalia; order Chiroptera; family Pteropodidae; genus Pteropus; species Pteropus vampyrus. Next base: position 4,550 of record NW_011899286.1, on the reverse strand, counting down.
ATTGCTCAAACTTTCTGTCTTCACTAAAGTAGAGATAATACTACCTACCTCATGGAGCTATCGTATGGATAACGTGGGGTCTTGGGTAAGAGAGGCCTGTGGCCCACAGCCTGTCCCCTTCTCATTGCACCCCATCCCCACCAGTTCTACATCGCATAGGTCCTTGGCCAGCATTCACGTGGTGAACACAGTCCTCACTTCCAAGCTCTGTCCAAAACCCCCCAAAACAGCTGCCCCTGGCCACTCCTTGGGTGGGCCCAGGCACACAGGCCAGCACTGTCAGCTCCCCAAAAGGGGCCATTTAGGCTGGCAATTATGGGATCCCGTGTATCCAGAGAGTGGTATAGAGGGGGCATGTGCTCCTTGCTTCCTGAGGCCACAAGGACTCCTCACTGGGGGGCAAGGGGAGCAGCTGGAGAAGGACTAGAGGTCCCGAGTGGACCTCCCAAGCACAGGCCCCCAGGTACCCTGCAGTACAGGGGTATGCTGATGTGAAGGAGCCTAACATGGTGCCGTTTGTGTACCTGAGTGTCATTGAATGCAAATTTTTTTTTCCTTAATTCTTTCCCTCCTGCTAGTCCCCTTTTCTAGAATCTAGAAAGCCCAGTTTAGCAGAATGACATCTCCATTTCTGAGATCTCTGCCTCTTGGCTAAAAACCTTCTGTTTAAGAGATAAAAACCTATCTGCACCCAATATCACCATAT
>NW_011899286.1:0-2024 GCF_000151845.1 Pteropus vampyrus | reverse complement strand
TTAATTTTCAAGATAACTCAGAATACTTTTTGAATCAGATATATACTGGCAGTTTCAAAACTGCATTATAGCATTATCTAAACATGGGGGAAATACATATATATGTCAGATGAGCTCAATGCTTTGTTAGAAAAAATTTAACCTCTGAGTGTAGGGTAGAAGTGAGACAGCTGATTTGTGGAATTTGCCTATTTCTCAGTGGTGTAAATACTTCCACCTTGGCTGATTTCAAACTAGGAACATGATGTCAATCAGTTCACAAATAACAAACAGCTATTACTTCAGTTATGATATTAATAGTAATTTTTACAAACTTCTTTACATTTTTCTAAACTTTTTGGTATGTTAAAGGCATGTATTAGCTTAATAATGCAGAGAAAGAGCATATAATAGCATCTTTCCCCAATTAATGCCAAGGAGTTTTTATATAATTCACCATACACTGTTCTATCCCTGATAATTTGTAGCAACATGAATCTATTTATCTAAATTTAGTGCCTCCTTAATTAAAAAAATAAAAATGTTTTCATTTCAGGACTTTTAACTTTCCTCACCATATCTTAATATTATCTCCTGACCCCCTAAATCTCCTCCCTCCAAAACCATGCAGGTTTAAAGTGTTTTTATGAAATAAGAACAGTCACTAATGAGCCATGGTACTGATGCTGTTTGGATCCTATACTCAAACACTTTGCAATGAGTCTGTGGCAAACTTTTGAAGGACCATGGGATCCTCGGATCTAATTTACATACCTTCAGCATCTTTCTCAAAGGTATCCTAACCGTGCCCACTAGAATTACTGGTATGCTTAATTTAAAAATAAATTAAGCAAACAAACAAATAAATAAGTAAATAAATAAGAGTCAGGGATGAGGGTAGGGGTAAAATGTGCATTTTGCCATAGGTTTAATAAGAAGGCAGGATGGACTTTAGATGGTTACTTATGGAAGCAGCCTCAGAGGCTCGCTTGGAGACCACTGTAACTTTGAGTATCAGTATTCCTGAGCCCCCTTTCCCAGTTCTTGGGCTTTAGAGCTTTTTTAAACCAACAGAAACTTCTCATTTTAAAAATGTTATAATGAAATATTTTTGACACACAAAATTTATGTGGAAAAAGACAAACATTCACCTATATACCACCAAATTAAAAAATGAAATATTACAGATACCATGAAACTCCCGATATACCCGATCCCATTCCCCAAAGGAGAGAGGAAATCTCTCTGAAATATTATTTTTGATATTTTAAACTTGATATGTGATATTTATGCATCTAATTTGTATTTTAAATCTCAACATTGTCTATTTGCAATTTATCCGTGAACATAGTTCTAGTTTGTCAATTTTCTGTGCTGTACACTATTCCATTAAATAACTAGACTACAATTTATCCATTATCTTAGTGATGGACATCTAGATTGTTCTCAGTATTTCTCTATTATAAATAATGCTTCAGTGAATACTCTTTTATATCTCTTTGCGTCTTGCACACATCCCTAGGAGAAAGCCCTTTTATTAAAAGAAATCTTATACAGAAGAGTGCAAAATAAAATGAATACAAGTAGAGATTCTCTTGCTGAAGTGAAGCGCTCAATCTTTTTGCACTCATCTCTAGCCCTTCACAGCGGGTCGACTTGGTTGAACTCTTAGGAACTCTGCCATGTTGTGTTTCTAAATGAATGTCAAGTGTGGGAATGCAGTTTGGCCTCCTCGATTCAGCTCTCGAGGACTTAGAACAAGTTCCTTACAACGGTCAGATTGCAGAGAACACATTCACCGAGTGTCTTCTTCACCCTGGTAACCCTTGAGTCTAGCAGGATGCCATAGCATAGAGGGCCCACAGTGATTATTTAGCAGGGCTGTGCGTAGATGTCCCAGGCTTATCCAAGGAGACTCGCCTCCCAAAAAGGAATGTCCCTCTCTTAGTTGCTTAGTTGGTTAGAGGAGACAGGCAGGGATCCTTGGTCTTCTTTATTCTGTTTGGAGTCAGGAGAGAACAGTCTTTTCCCACCAGGACACCTGG